>NW_028242100.1:0-103993 GCF_964263255.1 Lissotriton vulgaris | reverse complement strand
GTAGTGAACGTCTTACTTAAAAGAAGGGCATAATTATATATTTTTTTATCCTAACTTTTGCATTGCCTTCAATTACAAGCGCAGGGGAGGAGAGCTGCCCCACTGGTATGCCGATCCAAACAGCAGACGGCTGCCACATTTATGAAGGGGTGGGGAGATAATGAACTCAGCATTGCAACATGTCCGAGCGGAGCGGTCTGCTGTTAAAAACTAAATTAAGTAAAGCATGGCAAAATTAGGTAAAGCACGTGAAATGTAAGAATGCACAACATGGGCAGGTCGGAGATGAGGGACTGAACACCTGAGACGACCAAAATGCATGAAAGTGATTCACTGACTTTCATTACCTGCCATCTACAACACAGGCAGTAAATCCACAGGTAAAAGAGGCATTTGAAAACTGTCAGTGATGACGACGTCGCCACACCACGAGTGCTGGAAGGGAAATTTACTAATACAGTGGCTTTCAGGTGTATCAGAATGCTGAACGTCTTAATTAAAAGGGCATACTTATATATTTTTTTCTCCTAAGTTTTGCATTGCCTTCAATTACAAGCGTGGGGGGGGGGGGGGGGACTGGTATGCCGATCCAAACAACAGCAGACAGCTGCCACATTTATGAAAGGACGGGTGGGGAGATAATGAACTCAGCATTGCAGCATGTCCGAGCGGAGCGTCTGCTGTTAAAAACTAAATTAAGTAAAGCATGGCAAAATTAAGTAAAGCACGTGAAATGTAAGAATGCACAACATGGGCAGGACGGAGATGAGGGTACAGCCCCCATGTTCATGCATTCTAGTGTCGTGCTCTCGGCATTGCGTGGCGGGGGAGCAGGGGAGCGGCGTTCCTTTGAAGTCGGAAGGGTGGGATCGAACGAGCATATGGGGTGTGAGCGATAACGAAAGTAAGAGGGGGAGCAGGAAGTGAGGCTGAGCGTGCGCTGGTGAAGCTTCGTGCTTGAATGCCTCACATGCACTGGACGTAATCCGCACTCCAAAACCCTCTTGGTAGGATTTGCTGGTGGCCCTCTATATGTCTCGCCAGCAATGCACAAGCGCTTTGGCAGGCCGAGACCTACAAAGGGTCACATTTTAGTACACTCCCCTCAGAGCTCAGGAAAAGCCAGGTCAGCGACAAGTCAAAGCCCAGCCCAGGTGTCACCCATACAACCGAACCCTCAAAGACCCAGTGGTCAAATTTTAGGAGAGAAATTCACCAAAGTGCCCTCATGGCAGGCGGGTGTCATCCCGAATATGAATCTGAGACTGTTCCAGGAGTGCATCCCAGGCCTGTGATTCGTTATACTTCTGGAGACCCTCCCATTCCTCCTTATGCAACAAAGTACTCTCTGTGTAGGCCAACCGAATCAACGCCTGGGACCAATCAGTGATGGAAGGGGCGGAAACCTATTTTCACCTCATAGTGACCGCACGCTTGGCTAGGAGGAGAGCCGGAATCTAGTAGCGGGCCGGTCAAGAGGAGGGCTAGGAAGAAGGCCAAGAACCATGCCCGTTGGGGAGTCTGGAGTGACAAGACCAGTTGTGATTGTCAGAACATTAAGAATCTGGGCCCAGTACTATCACAGGCAGGGTCAAGCCCAAAGCATGTGAATAAGGTCTTCACCAGGCAGCGTACCGCGTGGACAAATCGGGGTCGATGTCGGGAAAATCCTGCCTAGACTAGCCAGCATGAGATAGACCCTGTTGAGGATATTACAATGAATATACTGGAATCGGGCTCCATGGAACAACCTGCGGGGTAAGCAAATATCCTATGCCAAATGGAGTAGTGGAAAGCGCAGGCAAGGTCTGCCTCCCAGGCTGTCTGCAGTGCCACACATGTCCGATCCCGCTGCTGAAGGAGGGCTCAGCAGTGCCAGGGAATAAGCTTGCCCCATGTGCCTACCATACGGAGTGTTTAGAAATCTTTGTGAGTAGGAGGCACCACATCGCGGGAGCGAAACAACTACCACAAAGAATGCCTAACACTTACATATGTTATAAATTGCCCGGGAGGTGGGCCGCATGACTGTTACCTGTTATAGTGTTTTCCCACTAAGGTGACATTACTTTGAATTATTTTAAGGTGTGAGCCAATTTAGATACTGGCTAGCACTTTTAATTTTCCCATGTGTTATAGTGTTTGTAAATTTTATTGTATCGTTTATAAATTTCAAGTTGTGTTACTGAGTAATCAATCAATCAATCAAAGACATTTATAGAGCGCACTACTTACCCGTAGGGTCTCAAGGCGCTGGGGGGAGAGGGGTGCCATTACTGCTCGAACAGCCAGGTCTTCAGCTTCTTCCTGAAGGAGAGGTGGTCTTGGGTCAGGCGCAGGTCGGTCGGGAGGGAGTTCCAGGTCTTGGCGGCCAGGTAGGAGAAGGACCTTCCTCCTGTTGTCGCTCTTCGGATGCGGGGGACGACGGCGAGGGCGTGGTTGGCTGATCGGAGGTGGCGTTTGGGAGCGTAGACGTTGATTCGGTTGTTGAGGTAGCTCGGGCCTTGGTCGTGTAGGGCTTTGTGTGCGTGGGTGAGAAGGCGGAAGGTGATTCTTTTGTTGACGGGGAGCCAATGCAGGTCTCTCAGATGTCCGGAGATGTGGCTGGTTCGTGGGATGTCGAGGATGAGTCTGGCTAAGGCGTTCTGGATCCGCTGGAGTCTCTTCTGGAGCTTGGCGGTGGTACCGGCTTAGAGGGCGTTGCCGTAGTCCAGTCGGCTGGTGACGAGGGCCTGGGTGACGGTCTTCCTGGTCTCGGTGGGGATCCACCAGAAGATCTTTCGTAGCATGCGAAGGATGTTGACGCAAGCCTAGGAGACGTTGTTGACTTGCCTGGTCATGGAGAGGGAGGAGTCCAGGATGAAGCCCAGGTTGCGTGCGTGGTCTGTCGGTTTGGGTGCGGTGCCCAGGGCTGGAGGCCACCAGGAGTCGTCCCAGGCGGAGGGGGAAGAGCCCAGGATGAGGACCTCCGTCTTGTCTGAGTTCAATTTCAGGCGACTGGTCGTCATCCACTCGGCTACCTCTTTCATCCCTTCGTGCAGGTTGGCTCTGGCGGCGGCGGGGTCGTTGGTCAGGGAGAGGATCAGCTGGGTGTTGTCGGCGTAGGAGATTATGTTCAGGTTGTGTTGGCGTGCGATGGCCGCGAGGGGGCTCATGTAGACGTTGAAGAGGGTGGGGCTCAGCGAGGATCCCTGAGGGACGCCGCAGATGACTCCGGTGGCCTCTGACTTGTACGGTGGTAGGCGGACTCTCTGTGTTCTTCCGTCGAGGAAGGAGATGATCCATTCCAGAGCCTTCTCCTGGATTCCGACGTTGCTGAGGCGCTGAACTAGGGTGCGGTGGCTGACAGTGTCGAATGCCGCGGAGAGGTCCAGGAGGATGAGGGCCGCTGTTTCTCCGTTGTCCATCAGGGCTCGGATGTCATCGGTGGCGGCGAGGAGGGCGGTCTCGGTGCTGTGGTTGGCTCGGAAGCCAGACTGTGAGGGGTCGAGGGATCCATTCGTCTCAAGGAAGGCGGCCAGCTGCTTGTTGACGGTCTTCTCGATGACTTTGGCTGGAAACGGGAGGAGCGAGATGGGGCGGTAATTCTTGAGTTCGGTGGGGTCCGCTGTGGGTTTCTTGAGTAGAGCGCTGAGTTCGGCGTGTTTCCAGCTCTCAGGGAAGGTGGCGGTGTCGAAGGATGTGTTGATGATGTCTCGCAGGTGGGGTGCGATGACAGCGTCGGCCTTGTTGAAGACGTGGTGGGGGCAGGGGTCGGTCGGAGATCCGGAGTGGATGGAGTTCATCGTGAGGACGGTGTCTTCGGTGCTGATCGGAGTCCAGGCGCGGAGGGTGGTGGTGGGGGGTGGTGGTTCGGTCGTGGTGTGCGTTGGTTGGTTGTTGAAGCTGTAAGTAAGTATATTTTCTTTGATAAAAATGTTTTAGTTTCTAAATCAGTTTGTGAGTTCCTAAGGATTTATTAAACTGCCATGTTTTTATCACATTATTTTACTGTTGTGTTTCGAGTATAGGTCTAAAATCTTGTTTTCCGATAATCGCTTGACATTACATTTGCCCAAATTTGAACAATCACAGGATTTACCAAGGGCCACAGAGATTGGAAGAAAACCTTTCATTTCAATTTGATTTGTTGAAATAAACCCCTGCATTCACTTGTTTAACACCTTGGCTGCTAGGCGTTTTCCCCCTCCTGTGCTGGAAATTGCCATTTTGCTGGTGTCATGACGAGCTCAGCTCGTCATCAGCACAGCTCAACTGTGCATCATGACGAGCTGAGCTCGTCATGAGCATCGAAAGGGTTAAAGGGGCAACATTTCTAAATTATCTGCCATATTAAGTGCTGACAAGCTTGTCACTTGTATAATATCACAAGGACAACCCTCTGTGCCCACGGGGACCAGGGCCAGTATACGTTACATGTACTGAGTTCACCCTGGAGCTCTTCCTGTCGAGCTGGAATCCTCTAGTGTAAATCAGCGCAAACCGACACTCAATGTATTAGCAGCCTAATGGTAAATTCTCATTAGGGTTGAACAACCAGACAATGAAACTGAAATAGATTATGTTGCTGGAGTGTATTTTATCTAATACAAATGCATATGGCAATGTGACACATAAAAAGCACAGATGACGTGCTTATGTGTGTGCATAAACATTAAAATAGATATACAAAAGATACCATAAATTCTACTTGGTTCTTAAACCAAGTTGTTCAATATACATGTGCGTATAACAGCACAATGCGGATTACAAATAACCAAAGGAGATGTATGTTGATGCTTCAACCACTTGTAAGTAAAAGGGTCTCCCCGGGAGAAAGTTGACTGGCTCAATATCTGCATATATGTCAGAAGACAGAAACCAGACCAATTATCAATCTGCATTAGAAACACAGGTGTGCATTCTCAATCGACTCAACAATAATATAATAACGTGGGGTATGTGCGGATCAACAATATTACTGGATGTCCACTGCACAGCTACTGGAAGTCTATCAACGGGGTGACCTCATTGCCTGTGGGAGAGAGATTCTCCTATTTCAAATGCACTTCCACTCAATGCCACACCAGTCCACCAAATCCAATCTGGAGAGTTGATATCTGAAAAATATATATCCACGGAAGTAATCCTGTGTTTAATACCATCATAAATAGAACTGCCCAAACACTTGTGCATAGCCTCATACCATTGTGAATAAAGGAAGAGTTCTGTGTTATTCTATGTGTTTTCTAAGCATGAGTGCAAAACATATGCATCACACAATGGCCCCAATCTGTATTGTTATTTTGGGAGGGACATAGGTGTCTAAACAATCCGCAGTGCATGTTTTCATAAACAGCTGTCAGAAGGTGAACGTTGGTGTTTCACCCCATGTAAAGAACACGTAGTGTGTCTCAGCGCGAGGTAGTGCGCTAGCTTGGTGGAGAGTGGAATGACTCAATCATGCTCTTATTAAACCAAATGGTTGCATACTCATGATATGTGCTACTAAGGAAGTCTAAAGTGAGGGCGGATAACGCTGACATTTAGGTCGATTGTTTCGGCGGTAGGGGGGCCCATAGGGGTTACAACTGCATGTCCTATGCTCTTGTATAGAGTAAATAGCGCTACATATTTGCAAAGCTTGGTTACATACAGGTATTCATGCAAAATGGTGGCGAGGAAGGCTGTTTCAGCCTGTAATGAGTGAAGCACGCGTCATATGTCCCTTACAAGTCAACGGCGAATGTCATGTCTACTATTTGCACGGAAGCGTGCTGCGGTTACTCGTGTGCAGGTCAAGCTTACAACATCATGCTACACTTACTTCTCATTGCCAATCGTCACTTCAAATACCATCAAACTATTGCACTGTCTGTCCCTCTATTGCGAAAACCTCTAAACAATAAATAACAAATATTATAGTGCTTGCCAATCGTAAACATGAGGAGACAGCCGCCATCATCAGGCTGGTGAACTTACATTAGTTATGTACGCGATGGTAGGCAGCCTTTGCCGGAGTCTGCTGATTTACGAGTGCAGTCTGGTAGGGCACGGCAGAAGCTGCTTCTTATCTCCTGTGGTGTCACCAACCACTAGACCACTATCTGTGGCCACCATCTTGGGCCTGAAACTCTCCCTTCATTCTCGAAACAACGAAACAGTGGTAATGTTAAAGAATTAAAATACAATGTTGGTGTTCTAGGTTTCCTCCATAATCCAGTTTTATGAGTGTGTCCATTATTTACTCAATAAGGTTTAGACTCCCTGACAAATAACATAATTATGTCACTACCAATGCCAAACTTTACCAATTAATAAGTGTCTGAGTTGTCATGATGGTAACAAGGAACCTTGATAGGTCAACATTATAAAACCCACCTGTGGCAAACCTGGCGTTTTGAATTGAAGAGGCATACCTGGGAAGAAGTTTCATGTAGAAACGAAACATGTTGGTAACAAATGCCGTCTCTGCTTGCATTAAATTTCAAAGGCAAGTTCGTGTGCGACTCGTTTATCCCCAGATGGGGATGGTTTGTTGGAACATATATCGGGCTGGTTCTGCCGAAGAGAAACGCACAGCCATGCTTGTAGCTCCAGGCATCCCCGCACGAACCATACTGTTGGGAACCGGCAACGGACTGAAGGGGAATGCGGTGCTCCCGGGGACTGGACTCCGGTAATTGGCCCTGTCAGCTTTCAAAGTCGGCTGACAAGGAGGGAACTAGCAGCAGAATCAAGCAGAAGAAAATAATACCCACTGGAGGGTTTTTAAAAATTGAACATTCGCTGGTGAAACCACAGGTCCCATCAGGCACTTCGGAAAGGAAGAGATTCCATACTGGGCGGAGCCTCCGGGGGGAGGCATGAAAAACATTATAAAACCCACCTGTGGCAAACCTGGCGTTTTGAATTGAAGAGGCATACCTGGGAAGAAGTTTCATGTAGAAACGAAACATGTTGGTAACAAATGCCGTCTCTGCTTGCATTAAATTTCAAAGGCAAGTTCGTGTGCGACTCGTTTGTCCCCAGATGGGGATGGTTTGTTGGTATATATTATATATATATATATTTATATATATATATATATATTATATTATATATATATATAATATATATATTAGCAAGTCCGACGCATGGTCGGTGAATGAAGAAGGCACTCACTCAGGTATATTTGCTCAAACCAGCAGCTTTATTTTTGCCCTGCTTCTCGTCAAAAACCCAACACGTTTGGCCTTGCCCTGAAGGCTTGATCACGAGATGTTGAGCTCTAACATGAGCCTTCTTTTATGTTTGGTGCACAAATGAAAAAACTTTTACATGCAAATGCATTGTGGGTAATGTAGTTTTTCGCATATCTTTCGATATTACCACTAAAATTAAAAAGGGGGAGTGAAAGTGCTCTTAATATGTACTCATTAACTTGGAAGAGTTTTATAAAGCATTTAAGCGGATAGTTTTCACATATTTGGTGATTACATTGCTGAGTCTCTCTTAAGTCTCTCTAGTGAGTCAATCATTTTTTGCCACAGTTCGTATCACGTTGTTGTCCAATGAGTTTTCCAATACTTGATATGTAGCTTGTTGTATCAGTTTTGCTGCTGTTCATTCTCTTGTTTAACCATATTTTAACTCTCTGGTGATTATTTGATGTTTCTCTTAGTGGTCTTAGTAGTCCTGCAGTGTATTTCTTATAGATGAACATGCAATTCTTCACTTTCGTTCAGGCCTCGTGGGTCTAAGGTCCTGAAGCTGATGATATGTTTGGATTCTTTCTGTCTGAGGGCTTTTCTGCGATTGCCTCCTCTGATTCGGCTAGTTGGTCGATGGCACAATATCTTAGGGATTCCCAATTGTTGTCATGACATTTGTCCATATGTTTTGCAGTGGCATTCGAATAGTCTCTGTGAGTGGTAGCTCTCGTGTGTTCTAGTATCCTCTTTTTCACCTCAAAGATTGTACGGCCAATATATAGGGCGCATATTTACCTTTGGAAAACAATACGAACAAAGGAAGAATAAAACAGCATCCAATAAAAGAGGTGATGAGACATCGAGTTTTGATTCACTCTCTAGTGTTGAGCTAAGTGAAACGGAAGAAAACACCGCAAAGACTTCTGAACAGATGACAAAAAAACGGAAGTGCGGTTAGCATTAGAACAACAACACAAAGGAGGACAGCCCAACAGAGGCAGAGGCAGGGGGCGGCCCAGAGGAGGCCTAAGAAAACAAGACGAGGGCAGAGAGGCCAGAGAGGCCAGAGAAGAAATAAAGGAGGACTCATTGTCGAAGGACAGATTGAGACAACCCCGACGATAAAGGGCTCAGAACAAAATGCACAAGAACTGAACATAATCAACCTCTCAACAAGAGCTCTAACAGCAACTGAAAACGACACTCAGTCAGGTTTCCGTGCTAACATGAGCACGGAGACCGCACTGCTGGAGGTCACTGAGGCTATTAAGGAGGTTCTTGATTTGGGAGGTAAGGCGATGCTGGTGATGTTGGATCTGTCGGTGGCCTTTGACACCGTTCCCCATGACGGTCTCCTTTTAAGACTCTGGGAGATCGGGTTACGGGGAACGGCGCTCAGCTGGTTTAAGTCCTTCCTAGCAGGCCGCAGTCAAACGGTCTGGGCACCTCCGTTCTCTGCCGAAGTGCCGCCTTTGGAGGTAGGAGTGCCTCAGGGCTCAATTCTGAGCCCCACTCTTTTTAACATCTATATGACCCCACTGGCGGCACTGGCGGAGTCTTTTGGTGCCCAGATCGTTTCTTACGCGGACGACACCCAGCTTCTCTTCACTTGCAAGAAGGGCTCTGAATTTGACGGTGAGAGTATCGGAGGCTGTCTGGGGGCTGTGTTTGATTGGTTCCAGCATAATAGTCTCAAGTGCAACCCCGATAAATCTGAGGTTTTATTTTTCGGCTGTCCTGCTGACCCTAGGTGGCAGTCTTGGTGGCCGGCAGCCATGGCCCCGCCGCTAGAGTCTTCGTCCAAGGCTAAGAATTTTGGGGTGCAGATCGATAACGGCCTCACTTTGAAACCTCAGATTCTCGGTCTTGTGGGGAAGTGTTTTGGCCTACTCAAGATGCTTAGAAAATGTCTTACTTTGCTTTCCCTGGACCATAGGAAAACTACTGTACAAGCCTTGATAGGCTCCCGTTTAGACTATGCCAACGTGCTTTATCTTGGTCTTCTAGATTATCTTATTGCACGCTTGCAAGTTGTTCTAAACTCGGCTGCTCGTGCTATTCTGGGCCTTCATCGGAGAGCTAGTGCCACCGATTCACTGAAAACCCTTCACTGGCTCCCAATCCGCAAACGGATTGTTTTTAAGTTGCTTACACTTACTTTAATGCGCTCCATGGTTTTGGTGCAAATTACATCAGGAAGCGCTTGGCTTTTTACCAACCTGCCAGATCCCTGCGGTCAGCATAACAGCATTTGGCGTCTGTCCCGGTCATCAAACGTGCACGCATTGGAGGTCGTTTCTTCCGATGTACGGCACCTCTCCTATGGAATGCCTTGCCAGTTCTCTTCAGAAGAAATGCTACTTTGTTAACTTTCAGGAAGGATTTAAAGCACTGGCTGCTTGTTTAATAGGCGACTCATCTGCTTTTGTTTGTTCTTGTTTTCTGCATTGGGTTTTGAAGCGCCGGAACACACTTCGGAGTAGCTGAGCGCTATATAAAACCAATTTTAACATAACATAACATAACGACATATTGAAACAAGCATTTGCAATGCAATAGGTCTCGCAGCATTAAAGTTTGAGTTACTGGCATTGTAAATGACAATGCTTTGCATTATTTTTTTTTCTTTAATTTGCAATTGGTATATAAACATTGTTTGTGAATGGTTAGCTGTTGCTTATGCTAAGCAAAGTTGGCAGTAATATAGAGTGCTAGTCTAGCTTGTTATAAGCATGCTGATTTAAAGCGCTCTTATACCTGCGGGTAAAGTTTGAGCTATATAAAAGTGAAAACTGATAAAGAAATAAAAAAAAGCCTACCTGTACCACGTCCGTTCTTATTCTTTGATGCCACATATCTTTGGGTCCCTGTATTGATTAACTGCACCCGGCTGTGGGAAACTTCCATGGCGGGAACGTGTTGCGGGGCAGACACGGGCAATGTAGCCACTGTCCTGTGGCTGCACCGCAGGGTAACAGTGTAGGGGCAGGAAGGCAGGCAGTTAGTAGTGCTGTGCCATAACACTGCCGCGAACTTCAATGTGAAATTCATACAGTGCTGATCCAAGGTACTGATGATTCTCTGCTTGCAGCAATTTCAGGCAGCGTATTTTAAATGAGAACACAAAAAGCAACAAGCTTCACTGAACCCTTTGACGTAATCTGCTAGTCTGGTTGCCCACCCTCTTTCATGCAGTGTTTCCTCCCATGTGAACGGTGTGTAGGTTGGGCTGGGGAAAACACAGTGATTAATCAGGGTGGCAGATAACCTCCAGTATATGCGTGGAATGACATTCTCAAATAATAAATAAACAATTGTTCATCCCTCAACAGCCAGTATGAAGTTATTTATACCTGAATGCTCTTCAAGAAGGGACACGGAGAACACCGAATGGACAGAGATGGGTTCATTGTTTATTTTTATTTTTTTAAATGTAATTGAAATATTCAGCCTCAGTCTTATCTGCCCCTCCCAGTGAGTATTGTTCATTGGAATAATCAGTGGACATTTTCCTCCTGAAGTTATTGGGCCCAATATCAGCTATGTTCTCCCAACAGGACTGAGAGTAGCACAATAGGGGGAACTTTCCTGACAATTTCCACAGAGGGATTTCTAGAATGGGGAATTATCCGGCACACACTCTAAAATTACCATTGAAATGCACTGGACCAGGTTGCTGATCTTCATAGGACAGGGGTGATGCAATGGTCATGTTTTGTGTAAAAATTCGGAGCTTTCCTTAAACATGAGAGAAAGTTGGCAGTCATATTTAGCAGACATATCTCCGTTAGTAGGTGGGCTTTTTTTATAGAGGGGGTGCCTACAAAGGCAGTCGTATAAATATGACTGCATTGATAACAAGTCAACCCCTTTAGATTGGCCTTCCATAGCACTAGGCATGTACAAGAGGTCCAAGGAAGACCGGTCAGGGTCCAGTTTAGCCAATTTTATGCTCTTTCTGGCAAAACGAGCGCTAACTCTACAATGGAAGCCCGAGTTTACCTCTTTCACCACATCTTGGTTCCAAAGTCTCTCAAAATGGGCCACATGTGGGCAGTTCTGTATTGAGGAGAAAACCTCCATAAACACCCTTTGGTGCAACTTAGGACTCCCTCCTTGAACATCTGGAAATGATTGTTGGTGAAATTCTCGCTCCTTGATTTCACACTGTCCCACCGACACTCTTGAAACACTGATCCTCACTAGTTATCAGTCGAATTATTAAAAATCAAGCCATTAGTTACCGCAACTCCACTTTCTAGGCACTTTATCCCATTACCCTTTCTATGTCCTTGATTATCCTTCCACAGTCAGTAGTTGTCCCTTCCATCCCCCCTCCCAGTTACCATTCCCAGTTTTCAAAATGGTTATAATGATTAGCATGTATTACTATGTCTCAACATGTGCAAAAATATTACGACGGTTGAGGTGCATCATTTAGAATCCAACATCTTTCAATATTTTAATGAGATTCCAAGGTAAACATTACCTACTTCTAAAGCATATTAGATGAATGCTTACATGTGCTTCGGTTTAATGTGAACCGTTATATCGCTGTGAATAAACCTACATAATCAAATAAAGCATGTTTGAAAGGAAAAAACAGCTGCCAAAGTATGACTCACGGTTTATTCATTTGCATACATTCTCTCTCTGGGTGACTGAATGGTCTTATAATTTCATCATCGGAAGGTTTAAACAAAGAACAAACTCGGCAGTATTGATTCTTTATGATAGATAATACTGATCATTTTAAAAAAAAACACAAACACTCCAGTACTGTAAGCTACACCCCTGCTAGTATTAAACTCAGCACTTGATTATTGGTCTTCTCTCCCATAGAAGAAAAACAATGTGTGCCAATCATCCAAAACCTCTGACTGAAGTATTGCCTTTATAAGAGAAAAACAGGGTGTGCATAGGTCTATACAAATCCTATGCTACGCGGTTTATATAAAGGACTTTAGCTTTTTCTGTAAGATAACAAACATGACTAAACAAAAGCACCCTACACACCATGAATCGCGCACATCAACCAGTCAATGACGAGAGGATTTTAGCTTTTAAGTTAAAGAGCAGGCTGCCCTGCTGGAGTCACAGGGTCTACACTCCTGTTCAGCGGGAACTCTCGAGGGTCAAAGTCCTTCCCACCGACGTGCCTGAAGCCTCAGGGTCCGGGGCCCTCGATTACGATATGAATCATGCCGGACATACTGCCGGGGTGCACGTCCGGGAGGTAGGTTTCTAGGGGCTGATCCTACGCGATCTCCCCGCATCCGCAGAAGGGAATGCCAGGGAGAGCTTAAACAATCCCTGAGTCCTGCAAACTCTTCCCCCGTCGTTAGGAGGGAGGGAGGAAGGAAGGAACACCCACAGCCTGTTGCCAGCAGCCGCACGGCTAAACCGGGAGAGCCTGAGGCAAAACGCCCCCAGAGAACGCACAAATAACCTGTGGGCTGAAAATCCTCGCCTCTCAGGAACGTAGCTTTGCCTTGCCCTGTCACTGCCGCTTCCTTGTATGGAAAAGCACATCAAACGCCGGGGACTCTTCAAGTGTGCATTCCTCGTCTCAGCTGAGCCTGGACTGCCTCAGTCCTACACTATAACCATCCCACCCTAATAACTAGAGCCGCCGGAAGCTACAATCAACAAGCAATGTCTGCCAGTGACGTCAGACGGTTCGCGCAGTAACGCTTGGCCGTGCGGGCTGCCGCTAGCTCCAGCTAATAGGGACTGTGCACGGCCTCGCTCCTCCCTCCTTCAGAAACAAGCAGTAACATTTGAAGTTAAAAAAAGAGAGGCAACTAGCCATTTAGCTGGCGGAGTTGTAACCTGGAATAATTGCGGGTTAACAAATTATTTGATTTTAGGGAAATATTTTATTTGACCGATCCTCTATTTTGTTCACTATTGCATATGAAAGCATCTATTCAAGTACACAAGTTCAGCATACCAGTTGTACAACAAGCTATGTTCTGGATGAAGCAAGGCTAAAGCAGATTCCACAATCAATAATCGAGGACACTTACTAAGCTCGTTCTCCGACTTGACAGTAAATGAAGATGGAAGTGCTCCCGGAATCCCGCCGCGGCCGCCCCGGAAGTCAGGCACAGTCGCCTGTGACGGGGGCGGGGCCACGTCCAGACCGGAAGAGGAGGCAGGTGGAGTCAATGCGTCTCGCGGCCCGGGGCTCCTGTGAGCGGTGTGGAGCCCCGGGGCCGCGCTAGCAGGAGGTTGGGCGCCGCGGGCTGAGAGAAGAGTCCCCGACATTGGCCAGGTAAGTTCCAAAAGGCTGGGGGGGGGGGCTTGGTGCACTTGTGTGTGTGTGTGTGCGCGTGTGCGTGTATGCTCGTGTGTGTGTGTATGTATGTGTGCGACGGTGACGGCGGGGGAGGGAGGGAGGGGGGCCTCGGTGCACTTGTGTGTGTGTGTGTGCGCGCGCGTGTGTGTGTATGTGTCAGGGGGGTGTCTCTGTATGTATGAATGTATGTGCATGCATGGGCGCTTGTGTGTGTGTGTATGCGCATGCGTGTGTGGTGCTTGCGCTTCCCAGGAGACAGCGCCTGGCCACAGCGCGCGTTCCTGTTTCAAATCCGCTCCAAGGCGATGCGCGCGGACGAAACTGGCTCCTGGGAAGCACAGTCGCTAACAATAGATCTCTAGCGAGGCACAGCGCTGACGCGCTGTGTTTTCGCTACGAGACCTAAAAAGGATTACATTTCTGCCCCACCTCACACATGAATCTTGCAGTAAGGCGAGTTGATCTGTATAAATACACTCGCAAGCTAAAACTGGCAAAAATGTACGCGGAAAAACCCATACAAATTAAACAACCCAGCGGAAAGCCAGACATGGCGCTCAATGTGGAAGACATGGAAGGGCTGAATACCTTAATGACAATGGGCACCACAACATTATCACAAGAGGAACAGGCATTGATAGCAGTAGAAGAAACAATGGAGATGGAGGGAGCCAGTGAGAGCGGCTTAAAACAAAAATCCATATTTTACCCGACATTACCACCAGGAAACAAAATTGATGTATTCCAAGAACTAGTAGTGGAAGACCTATACAAAATAAAACAACAGAAAAGACACCACAACCTGACCAGAAAAGAAAAGGAAATTTTGAAACAATTGGCAGAAGACAAAAATATAGAAATAAAACCTGCCGATAAAGGAGGTAATATTGTGATCATCAACAAAGCAGATTATGTGGAGGAAGCCCAACGCCAACTGAAGGATGGAAGTTGTTATCAACTACTAGAACAAGATCCAACAAAGGCATTGCAAAATAAAATCACAATTCATCTTGGAGAATGGCTTCAGTTGGGCCTAATAAGTGAAGAAGAACACAAATACATGGGCAACAAATTTCCAACATTACCCACTTTCTATTGCCTGCCGAAAGTTCATAAGAATCAAGAAAGACCACCGGGCAGGCCTATTGTGTCGGCCAATAATTCACTACTAGAAGGAATCTCAAACTACATAGATAAATTCCTGGCTCCACTAGTGATAGACCTTAAATCCTACTAAAAGGACACGACTGACCTTCTGAAAAAACTTGAAAATGTGGTCTGGCAACCATCCTATAAATTGATCACAATGGACGCCATTTCATAGTATACCAACATTGAACATCAAATAGGTATAAATGCGGGTAAATACTACCTGGTGAAAAGAAACATAAAATACAGAGAGCACAACAAAATGCTAAACCAAATGATTTCTGTATGCCTACACAATAATGTCTTCTTATTTAATAAGCAGATTTTTAAAACAAACGCGAGGCTGTACCATGGGCTTTTCGTTTTCCCCAAACTACGCAAACCTTACAATGGGTTGGTATGAACAGAATGAAGCATGGAAAATAGAGAATTATGAGTGGAAGCAAAAAATTATTTTGTGGCTAAGGTTTATTGACGACCTTTTAATCATCTGGAATGGCACACAGGCTGAATTCGAACAATACTTTGCAAAACTACACAATACTCCCACCAATCTGAAATTCACTTTCGAAATGAGCACAGAAAGATACAAATGGGGGTGGGGTCGCACACTACTCACACACCGGCGGTGTCCCCCCTAAGGACTCTGGTCAATGTAGTAACGAGTTCGCGATGCATCATCTTTCGATCTTCTGCTATCCTCGCTGTCTTCGCCATCCCTGGACACGTGTTTCGGGGTATCACCCCTCGTCAGCAGGGATAGGCCGTGTTCTGGGGTTGCCGATGGCTGCCAAATATCTGCCAGGTTTAGTACCACTCAGGAAGAGTTGTGTTTTTAGATACAGAGATTTACATAGACAAAAACCAACTGGAAACCACATTACATCGCAAAAAAACAGCGACTAATTCAATCTTACATGGACAGAGTTTCCACAATGATAAATTAAAGAGGAGTATCCCCTATGGGGAGTTTTTGCGATTAAAAAGAAACTGCTTAAATAAGCAGGAATTTGAAAAACACAGCAAAAAAGCCACGGAGAGATTCCTCAAAAGAAAATATCCAGCTAAGGTGGTAGAAAACTGTCTAAAAAGAGTGATGGAGCAAGACAGAAAGGAAATCCTGCACAAAGAAAAAGAAGACAAGAGCAAAGACAACACAATCAGACTAATAATCACCTACAATGCCGAAAAACAACAGCTAACAAAAGTAATCAGGAAACATTGGGGAGTCCTAAAATCGGATCAAACCTTAGCAAATATAATAGATCATCCACAAATCACCTTTCGAAGAGCCAAGAACATTGGAGATCAACTGGTTCATAGTCATTTTAAAGACAAACCAAAAACCATAGGGCTCCAAAGACCGGGTTTCTGGCCATGCAGACAGTGCAAAGTCTGCAGAATCGCAACTGCCACAAAGGAAATTGAAATACACAAGGGAAAGAGATGGAAGATGAACCAACATCTAACATGCAAAAGCACACATGTAGTCTCTATATGGTTACATGTCCCTGTGATAAGAGATATATTGGCAGTACAATCTTTGAGGTGAACAAGAGGATACTAGAACACACGAGAACTACCACTCTCAGAGACTATTCGAATGCCATTGCAAAACATATGGACAAATGTCATGACAACAATTGGGAATCCCTAAGATATTGTGCCATCGACCAACTAGCCGAATCAGAGAGAGGAGGCAATCGCAGAAAAGCCCTCAGACAGAAAGAATCCAAACATATCATCAGCATCAGGACCTTAGACCCACGAGGCCTGACCCAAAGTGAAGAATTGCATGTTCATCTATAAGAAATACACTGCAGGACTAAACCGCTAGGAGAAACATCAAATAATCACCAGAGAGTTAAAATATAGTTAAACAAGAGAATGAACAGCAGCAAAACTGATACAACAAGCTACATATCAAGTATTGGAAAGCTCATTGGACAACAACGTGATACGAACTGTGGCAAAAAATGAATGACTCACTAGAGAGACTTAAGAGAGACTCAGCAATGTAATCACCAAATATGTGAAAACTATCCGCTTAAATGCTTTATAAAACTCTTCCAAGTTAATGAGTACATATTAAGAGCACTTTCTTTCCCCCTTTTTAATTTTAGTGGTAATATCGAAAGATATGTGAAAAACTACATTACCCACAATGCATTTGCATGTAAAAGTTTTTTCATTTGTGCACCAAACATAAAAGAAGGCCCATGTTAGAGCTCAACATCCCGTGATCAAGCCTTCAGGGCAAGGCCAAACGCGTTGGGTTTTTGACGAGAAGCAGGGCAAAAATAAAGCTGCTGGTTTGAGCAACTATACGTGAGTGAGTGCCTTCTTCATTCACTGACCATGCGTCAGACTCGCTAAAATATTCATCGACTGGTCCTGTCGACAGGAAGGAGGCACCGCACTAAATTGGGAGCGCCAGCGTCAAAGTGGACCAAAAACTATATATATATATATATATATATATATATATATATATATATCCATACTAATATAATAAAGAGAGAGCCCAAACCTTTGAGGCGGGTAATCTCAGGAACCACAGCACCAATCACAACACCCAATACAGCGTTGGAAAGGGCAGTTGCAGAAGAAGGACATAGGCTATGCAGACACCCACCATATGCATTTAAAAGGTAAAAGAACCGTGCCAGCAAAGTAGTCCCTCGTGGGCGTGTCTGCGTTGTGCTGTGGGCGTGTGCTGGAAGCGTGACAAACACTGGGGGCGTGTGGTACGTTCCGCCCTTCATGCCATGTCTCATATCGTGTGCTAACCCACCCTGCTCCCTTTAAATACCCCATCACCCCATAATCATAACCCACCCTTACTCCTTAAAATACCCCAACACCCTTAAACACTAACCCATCTTAACCCTATAAATATACCCTGTACCCCAAAACCCAAACCTATCTCTAAACCCTAAAAATACCCCTGTACCCCAAACCTAGCCCTGGACCCTATAAATACCCCTGTACCTCAAAACCCAAACCTACCCCTGAACCCTAAAATTCCCCTGTACCCCAAAATCCAAACCTACCCCTGAACCCTAAAAATACCACTGTACCCCAAACCTACCCCTGAACCCTACAATACCCCTGTACCCCAAAACCCAAACCTAGCCCTGAACCCTTAAAATACCCCTGTACCCCAAACCCCAAACCTAGCCCTGAACCCTTAAAATACCCCTGTACCCCAAAACCCAAACCTAACCCTAAAAATACCCATGTACCCCAAAACCCAAACCTAGCCATGAACCCTAAAAATACCCCTGTACCCCAAAACCCAAACCTAGCCCTGAACCCTAAAATACCCCTGTACCCCAAAACCCAAACCTAGCCCTGAACCCTTAAAATACCCCTGTACCCCAAAACCCAAACCTAGCCCTGAACCCTTAAAATACCCCTGTACCCCAAAACCCAAACCTAGCCCTGAACCCTAAAAATACCCCTGTACCCCAAAACCCATACCTATCCCTAAACCCTAAAACTACCCCTGTACCCCATAACCCAAAACTATATCTGAACCCTTAAAATGTCCAAACACCCCAAAACATATACCTCAGTACCCCAAAACATATACCCCTATACCCATACTTACCTTATCCAAACATTAAAAATAAACATGCTTTTACCATTCATGCATTTACAACAAATTTCGTTGTAAATGTATGCGTGGTATAAGCATATAAAATGTAATGCCATGCGTTATAATGGCATTGCGGAGTCATGGTACTTTCGTAATGAAAGTATGCGGAGTGATGGTATGCGGAAAGAAAGTTGTGGAATAATGGGTGTTTACCCTCCCCCGGTAAGTACATTGGTGGCACGGCGGCCCACACCTCCAGCAACATACTCATATTTTTTCACCACCCATTTGAAAAATGCAGAGGTCTCTCACATGGATGGCCAGCACCGACATACACTTTTAGACACACCTCCCGCCACAAGTTCTAGAATTGCGAACTTTAGAGCTGGGGAGCTACGTTTGAATCTCGGCATCAGCTCAACATCCTGTGATTCCAGGAAAATCGCTTTGTCTCCCCGTGCCTACCACAAATGAATGTGTTCTTCTGTAATGTAAATTGTGCTCATGCCATGTTGTCGAGTTTGCGCTATATAATATTGCAAGGAAAAATAAAGTAGGGAAACTCGAGTTCACACACTACTGAACACGCACTCTTAAGTGCATCAGCAGTGCACTGTGAATCGGAGCGTTTCACAGGCCTGTCACAGATAAGAAATGCTATCAAAACAAAATCCTACAAAACAATATACTACTGGCCGGCAGCAATTCATACCCGGACAACGTCGGGACGGGCTGCTAGTATATATATAATATATATATATATATATATATATATATATATATATATATATATATATATATATATATATATATATATATATATATATATATATATATATATATATATATATATATATATATATATATATATATATATATATATATATATATATATATATATATATATATATATACTGAAAAAACCATAGGTTTCACACCAGTTATAGTTAGGAATTAGCATTTAAAAAACCTATTAAATTCACTGACAAAACCAGTTATAGTTAGCTGGAAATTTTACTGACATAAAACCATTGAAATTCCCACGTTATAGTTAGTTGGACTCACTATAACTTGCGCGCCTGCAATGCACTGCTGATGACGTCACATATTACATCACTCATGACATGGTCAGTGACATCACTCATGACATCACTGATGACACCATCCAGTGAATGTGTGTCTTTCTGAAAAATAAATTTGTTTTATATATGTATTTGTAAAGGTCGATGGAAGAATAAATGTTTAAATAGGTGTGTAAATGGATGTTTTTTTAAAAAAAAATTGGTTGGTTAACTGGCTTATTAAGTGTATCTTAGTGAATACATATATTAGCGAGTATTGTTTAAATATTTAAATGTTTGTATCAGTGTTTCTCTTTGTGTATAAGTGGCTGCAGGGGTTGGTGACTGACTCACTGTTTGTATGTGTTTTGAAGACAGCATATGTGCAGGACTGTATGGGTGGGCGAGTGTGTATATGTGTGTGTGTGTGTGTGAAATTGGATTATCATGTCCTATACTTTGGAATTTTTGAAAGACTGACTTTGAGATGCTATAAATTACTCAAGTCTGCCCGAATTGTGTGGGTAAAATTGATACCTAGTCACTTTTAATAAGAATATACTTATGTCTCGTCTAACATTTGGAAGAAATATCTAGTTATATGACAACGGGATACCGACATAACTTGAAGGAAATAAGAACGCCCTGAAGAAGTTCTGTTGTACAGAACGAAACGTTTCGGCTGGCTGTGGTACATAAACTTAAGGAAAATAAAAGCATTTGAATATACACCAAGATTCAGCGCTTCAATAAGTACTCTAAGTGATATGATTTGATTGGACTCATTGTGAAAGTGGTGCTGTGCCAAACTATGGAATATTCTCCACTACTCTCTACTACTCACTCTCTACTGCTCTCTACTACTCACTCTACTACTTACTCTCTACTACTCTCTACTACTTACTCTCTACTACTCACTCTCTACTATTCACTCTACTACTCTCTACTACTCACTCTGCTACTCTCTACTGCTCTCTACCACTCTCTACTACTCACTCTCTACTCTCTATTACTCACTCTCTACTCTCTACCTCTCTACCTCTCTCTTCTCTCTCTACTAATCTCTACCTCTCTACCGCTACCTCTCTACCTCTCTACCTCTACACCTCTACCTCTCTACCTCTCTCTACACGCACACATATAGACATATATGCATATATATATGTGCATATGCATTTATATATATGTATGTGTATGTATAAAAAAAAACAACTAAACATTTTTTTTTCTAATCAGCTACTTTTAAAACTGTCATTCTTTTTCCCCATGGTACGCTCCCCGGTACGCTCCCCCGCGAAAATAAAAAAAAAAAATTTGTTTTTTTTTGCCCCGTGGGGCCCTTTTATGGCCCCCACATCAAACCTAGGGGGTCAAGGGGGGGTCTACTCTGCCCCCTTATGGTCATTTCCCCCTTTGTTTTGGCCACCTCTTGTGTCTCGATCCTACCGAGACACAAGATGGCGGCCGCTCCGGACTGTTTAGAATGTTTACAGACACCCCAGAGCCAATCAGCTTTCTGCGCGCAAGTCGCGTGGCGCGCCCGGTGCGCGTACCGGTGCGCTTACCGGAGCGCTGCTATAGATATATATTTTTTTGAACCTTAATTACTCAAAATCCACTGGAGCACATATCTTGAGACATAGCAAAGGCACATCGGGCTACCAGTCCCTACAATTTTGCCAAGTTTGGTGGAAATCCATTCAGCCGTTCGGGCTAAAAGTGAAATCGACCGCCCTATGGAAATTAACATGGGGAAAACGCGTTTTGGGACCCCCTTTTATCTCGGCCCCCGCTTGACGAATCCCCCCCAAACTTTCAGGGAAGGACCGGAACGCCGCGAGGCCATTTTGAGGAAATTTTCAGGCAGATTCGTCAACCGGCGCCAAAGTTATTCCAAATAGAATTTTCAGATTTAACATTGAAAAAAATCCTAACTATAACTACCTACTGGCGACCGCCAGTAGGTAATATATATATATATATATATATATATATATATATATATATATATATATATATATATATATATATATATATATATGGATATATATAGATAGATATAGATATAGATATATAGATATATTTTTCTGATTATCCGGATTGAATTTGTGTGGCACTCAGTGGAAGTGCATTTGAAATTAGTGAATCTCTCTCCCACAAGCGATAAGTTCACCCTGTTGATTGGCTTCCAGCAGTTATGCAGTGGACATCCAGCGATATTGTTGATCGGCACATACCCCACCTTACTATTTATTTGTGAGTCTATTGAGAACACACATATCATATAATGCGCAGGCAGATGTGTTTCCAATGCAGACTGATGACTCGTCTGGTTTCTGTCTCCGGCATGTGCAGCTACTGAGCCTAACGACTTTGTCCTGAGGAGACCATTTCACTTAAAAGAGGTCAAAACATCAACATGCATCTCCTTTGGTTCCTTGATGCTTGTTATACCGCATTGTGCTATGTTATACGAACATGTATATTTGAACAAAGTAACTTAAGAACTAAAGAGAATTTATGGTGTCTTTTGTATACATATTTTAATGTTTATGAACACACTTAAGCACTTTGTTGTCATCAATTGTTATGACTTAGATTGTCATATGCATTGGAGAGAAATACATAAAAGCAACAGAAACTATTTCAGTCTCATTGCCTGTTTTATGCAACCCAAATAAGAACGTACCATTAGGCTGCCAAATAATATATTGAGTGTGGGTTTTCTCTGATTTACACAAGTGGATTCCAGCTATACACAAAGAGCATCACGGTGGACTCTGGTCATATAACGACAAGCTCTTCACTGGCGCCACCATATAAGGAGGTTGATTGCCAAGTGCACCCCATTCTGTTTCTGTGTCAGCAAACAGGATTCTGCATACACAAGCTCTTGCAGTACAAACTATTCTGTTGAATTGTGCCATTTTTCTTAATTACCAACACCTTCAATGTAGGTTACGCGGTATCCTTCTGCTATCCTCCTTTCTTATCTGCCTAATATGAATTTGTTGCTTTCCTTCTATAACAACGGTTGTCGTGGATACTGTTTTTTTTCTTTGCAATGCCTTAATTCATAAATATATTTTCAGCTGTTAGATAGATGCCAAAGATACATCAGTATCTGAGTGCTACCATTAGATAGGGCAACAGAGATGGAGATATGTGTCTATGCTGCAACTGCCCATCATTGCCTCACAGCAGTAGATCAAGGAACGAAGTTGGAGTGGGCAAGCATGAAGAATCTGCCTTAAACCAGAATCCATAAGAAGTTACTGAGAGTAAATAATTTACACTTTGAATGCGTACTAATGCAAGATTCTTTACTTAGGAAAAAAGACAAAACATAAATATGAAAGCGAGACACTAATTATTAGATCAAAAAAGGCCAAATACCATCATATATGTTGAATCACAAAATAACCAAATAGGTTCTGAGCCTGGGTAACATAGTAGATTAAAGCCTTGAAAATGTATGCAAAGGAGACCAGGTGGTTGCCTAGAGATTTCTGCTGGATTATTTTTCCGGAAAGCCACAGCAGCTAAACTGCTAGATTGTGCTAGGATACTTTCATTTATGTATTTATGGTACTTGTATAATATGTGATTATTATTTTAGAGAACAAATGTTTACTCAATTCTATGGGCTGATGTGATACATTATATGGGCGCTGTTATTACTCATTTTATAACCCTGGTCCAAGGGGCATGGCAGCTATGGTTCTTATGTATTGTCAATGTAGAGGCATTCCAAATTGCAAAAAGCCTTTTTAGGTCTCGCTTAGGCAGCGCGCATACGCTGTCTCTCGAGATATCTAATGATCTATATGCGTGGGGAAACTCCGCCTATTACTTAGTAATTTCTCGCCGCTTGCCATTTGTTAACTTTTTTCATTTTTTTGTAAGCGGGCTTATTATTGTCTCTTCTGCCGACACGTAACTTCCGGTTATTACGAAAGCAGCAGCGCCTAACTACAGTCTTGTTACGTTAAAAAAAGTGCACATTAACATGCGTGCGCTACTTTACATAAATGCATCTGCCAGGACACCTCCATTTATGTGGCCAGGACGGCATCCAGTTTCTTGCAGAATTGCGCCCAAGACCGCAGCCATTTTTGCGCACTTGAAGCGGTGCCGATTGCAGCAGTTTCTAGTTATAGCTTCCATCTAAAATGTGCTTCTCTGCGCTCGAAACGCGTGCTGTGCTCTGCTCTGGGGCGGAAGCAACTACAACAGTGTCTCCACCATGCCCGCATCTCCGGCGTTTTATTTGTCTTCTATTTCCAAGATCGTTCGTCCCTGAGTTTGCTGGAAAACCGATGTTCCGTCAGAGCTGGCGCTTTTTGTTTACTGACCTAGTTTCTGTGTCCGGTCAAAGGATGCCGCCCAGAGAGGCAAATATTTTTTCTACGCGTCGATAGCATTGACAATTTTATGTTTCCGGCCTCTCGAGCAGTAAACCAGGTAACTACCACTTTTTCCTACAAAGGTTAACTTTGCAGCACAGAAGAGTAAGTTAACTGAGTTGTTTGAACAGGAATCGCATTCTTCGAGTATCCGTCGCCATAAGTTCAATGCTTCTTGATCACTTCGAAGGTGTGTCATTGCCGGGCAGAGGTACATGTATATTATTTATCTGGGTTACACAGCTCCTGTGATCTGAATTTGAACGATGTTAAACGAGTGAAAGAACAAAGCATAACCCAGACGCATTGTAACGAGAATGAAGGTGACATTTAGTCGGCCAATGTCATTTTATTACACTGTAAGTCCCAAAACAAGTCTAACCGCTCACCCATAAAAAGAATAATTGTAACAGAAAAGTAACGTTTCTCCACACATTCTGAAATCCTCTTTCTGCATATCTTTCATATCATCTCTTTAATCTTCAGCAACATCTTTTCACTCTCTTCTTCTGCATGTACCTACTTTAATCCTGTACACTTATACACCACACACACAATCGCACACATGCATGCACGCACGCACGCACACTTACACACAACCCACAAACAACCAAACCATTCATGCTTAAGCAGCGCATTTTATTTTCCTTTTGTCACTGTCAGTATTTCGGCAGCTGTGTACCGCCGTTACAGTCATCCTCATAAAGTCACAATTGCAGTTTGCACATAAGGGACCATCGCTCTAAAGTGAGGCCAAGGATTGTTGGCGTCTGTGGTCCGAACACAGGTCTGATCCGCTGAACGCACCGTGGGAAACTCGCACCGAGCCCCAGGGCCACAGTTTTTAATCACCCCCATCATGAATACCCACTCGCCCGTGAGTGACGGCAGGTCACCATTGGCATATGAAATTGTTTTCGACTAATGAATAAGAAAACAAGTTACTTACCTGTAACTTCAGTTATCCAGTATTGGTATCTTTCATAGATTCACATGCCTGAATCATTCCCCGTCGTCGAGGCGGGAGTCCCACGGTAAATAATAAAGCAGTGCCAAAAGCACTTTGTAGTAGTAGGCCCTAGAAAAGGCCTGAGGCCTAGATTATAGTAGCCTATCTACATCATTATGCTAAGAAGAGCAAAGTGTTTGCTCCAACCAATCAGCTTACCGCACCCTCTAGAACCTTCCCTGCAGAGCCAGCTCTCCTCAGATTTTCGTAGCACAAGTGGGAACAAGTATCCCGCACTTAGAGAACTGACTCTCCGGGGAGGAGGGTGGGTGCATGTGAATCTATGAAAGATACCAATACTGGATAACTGAAGTTACAGGTAAGTAACTTGTTTTCTTATCCAGTATTGGGGTATCTTTCATAGATTCACATGCCTGAATCAGAATAGCAAGCAGTAAGCCAGGCAGAGTCGGTTGCGGATGGTGGGAGACTTATTGCAGTGCACCCCCATGAATGTATAGTTAACAACCAACAATCGCCTAAAGATTGATCTATTAATAAATCATGTTCAGATTCAACATAGACATCGTGCAATCTCCTTCTGGAAAGGAACTTTAAGCATCATAAAAACACACAATATGTTAACATATGTCTGCATATTATAAGCAATCTATTGAATTGTATGTACATTATATGAAATAAGCCAACATTAGTACCTGAATATACTCCTTATGGAAACAGGTGACGTAAAACAGCTTGGCCCACTGCCGCATCATCCTGATTTGCTGATTGCAGGCAGTAGTGTCTTGTAAACGTATGGACATTCTTCCATGTCGCAGCACAGCAAATGTTCTCAAGCGTCACTCCTGCAAACAAAGCTGCAGACGCTGCCACAGCTCTTGTGGAATGAGATCGAACAGACCTTGTCAATGGTCGATTAGCCTTGACGTGACAGAACTGAATAGCGGATGCTATCCATCTTGAAATTGTGGCTTTAGTGACCGCTTTTCCCAATGTAGTCTGGCCATAAGCTACAAACAGTTGATCTGACTTTCTCAAAGTCTTGGTTCTCTGGAGATAGAACTTTAAGCATCGTTTGATGTCTGAAGAATGCAATGTTCTTTCAGCCGGTGTTGAAGGATTTGGAAAGAAAACTTTCAGCTTGACAGGTTCATTTAGATGAACCTGGGAAGGCACTTTTGGTATGAATGTTGGATTCGTCCGCAAAGTGACATAGTCCTGGGAGAAATGCAAAAAGGGCTCCTTTATAGTGAAGGCTTGAATTTCTCCCACTCTTCTGGCGGAAGTTGGCGCTAATAACAAAGCAACCTTCCATGTCAAGAACTTTAGGTCAGCTCTATGGATGGGCTCGAACGGGTGCTTCATCAGCTGGGAGAGAACAGTGTTGAGCTCCCATTCTGGTGGTGAGGGCTTTACTGGAGGATAAGTCTGGAAAAGACCCCTCATAAATTGTTTGATTAGCGATGAAGAGCAGAGCGATTGAGTGTTAGCCATCTTTCTGTACATGGATAAGGCCGCTAAGTGGACCTTTATTGACGAAAAAGAAAGACCAGATTGTGCCAAATTCAATAAATAGGGTAGTATTTGCTCTGCTGGCGCCTCTATAGGGTGTAAAGCGCTAGAGATGCACGATGCGCAGAAACGCTTCCACTTGAGACGGTAAGTTTTTAATGTACTCTGGGCTGTTGCTTTCTTTAGAATGTCTCGGCAGTCCTGAGGAATTTGGAGATGTTCGAATTATAGGAAGTTAGGAGCCATGCGTGCAATTTCAGCGATTGAGGGTCTGGGTGAAGCACCTGACCCTTGTTGCGTGACAGTAGTGTTGGGGTTACCAACAGTCTGATCGGTGGTTTCTGAGAAAATAGCATGAGTTCCTGAAACCAATACTGGCGAGGCCACTTGGGAGCAATTAGGAGAAGGCGACAACTCTCCAACTTCATCTTGCGTACCATTCGTGGAATCAAAGGGATCGGAGGAAAGGCGTAAGCATAAATCCCTGACCATCGCATGGACAGGGCATTCCCCCTTGATCCCTGTTGAGGGTACCTGCTGGCGTAGTACCAGCATTTCTTGTTCTGTTGGGTTGCAAATAAATCCAACCTCGGCTTGCCCCATCTCTGAAACACCTTGTTCAACTGGTTGTTGTTCAGTTCCCACTCATGGCAATCTGACAAGGACCTGCTCAGTTTGTCTGCTAAGGTGTTGTAGAGACCTCTGACGTGTTCCGCCTTGAGAGTTATGTTGTGAATTGCTAACCATTGCCATAACTCTTGGGCTTCTCTGGATAATGTTGCTGATCTCGTTCCCCCTTGCTTGTTTATATAAAACATGCTTGTAGTGCTGTCCGTTCTGACCAGGACCGAGGATCCTGCTCTCCTGGGGAGGAACGCTTGAAGCGACAGATAAATGGCCTTCAACTCTAGACTGTTGATGTGGCAATTTTTGTGCTGTTGAGACCATTTTCCTTGCACCTGTAAGTCCTGGAGATGACCTCCCCAGCCCTCCATGGACGCATCTGTCATCAGAATGAAATTCGGAGGAGTCTGCAAGAATGAGAGCCCCTGTTCCAGATTGCTGAGCTGAGACCACCATTGAAGAGCATGCACCATCCTGTTGGTGACTGTGATGGTGTCCTCGAAAGAGCCTGTCGCTTGATGCCATTGACGATGTAGCCCTTCCTGTAAAGGCCGCATCTTGAGACGCGCCAATGGAATGAGGTTGATGGCCGAAGAGCACATTTCCATAAGTGATGCAAATAGGCGAACTGAAAGTGACCTTTTTCTTGACAGTTTTATGGCCAAAGCCTGTAGTCGGAGTTGTCTCTCTCGAGACAAGAATGCCTTGCATTCTATCGTGTCCAGACAAGCTCCTAGGACCAGCAGGTTTTGTTTCGGAACCAATTGAGATTTGCTCCTGTTGATTGTGAGGCCTAGCGATTGAAAGAGATTGCGGCATATTGTAATGTTGGACTTTACTGTGCTCTTTGATGGACCCTTGACTAACCAGTCGTCCAAATACGGGAAGACCTGTACTTCTGCTGCCCGAAGAGTTGCTGCCACTGGAGCCAGGCACTTCGTAAAAATCCTTGGGGCCGACTTGAGGCCAAATGGGAGAACTTTGAACTGATAATGGGCGCCAGCAACAGAGGTACTTTCGATGCTTTGGGTGAATCAGGATGTGGAAGTACGCATCTTCCATGTCCAAGGAAGCCATGTAATCTCCCTCGTTGAGGCAGCTGAGAATGTCCGAGAGGGTGACCATTCGAAATCCCTGCTTCTTGAGATATCTGTTCAGATTGCGCAGGTCTAGGATCGGTCGCCATTCTCCTGATTTCTTTTTTATGAGGAAAAAACAGGAATAGAAACCTGCCCCTCTCTGATGGTTTGGAACCTTCTCTACTGCGTTCTTGAGAAGCATAGCTTGAACTTCCTTGATCAATAAGTGAAGACGAGGGGGAGGGGGACCCCTGGGCGGAGTTGTTGGAGGTTTGGTGATTAACTCTAGGGTGTGACCATGCTGGACCAAGTCTAACACCCACGATCCGTTGTTATGTGATGCCATTGCTGTTGGAAGGCAGATAACTTCGCGCCCACTGGAAGGTAGGGGACTGAAGGCGGCGCCCAATTGACCTCACTGTTTCTTGTGATTGTCTCGTCCTTGATTGTTTGTGCGCCTTCTTCCTCCTTGGCGAGAGAAACCAGCCGATCCAGATTGTCGATACGAGGACTGATAATTCTGGCGGTATTGCTGCTGATATTGCCTGCCTTGCTGGTAATAATTTCCTCTGGACGAATAACCGCGTCCTCTTGCTCCTCTGAACGATCCTCTTTTATACTGCAATGACCCTAGCGACTTTGCAGTATCTGTATCTGTTTTAATCGCTTGGAGAGCCTCATCGACATGTTTCCCAAAGAGGGACTCTCCGTCATATGCCATGTCCAGTACTTTCAATTGAACTTCTGGACGAAAGGTAGTGGCTTTCAACCACCCTTGACGCCTTAGGACAGCTGCTCCTGCTAACTGTCTGAAATTTGTGTTCGCAATATCTAGTGCGCAGTCGATGGATTCCTCCGCTGCGCGCTCTCCTTCTATTAGAATTTTTCGGGCTTCCTGTCTCTTGTCCTCTGATATCAGCTCTATGAAACCAGCCATTTCGGACCACATTTGGCGATCATAGCGCACAATAATCGCCAAAGAATTTGCCGCTCTGATGGATGCTGCAGCCATGGTGGAAAACTTTTTCCCAATAAGGTCTAAGCGTCGCCCCTCTTTATCAGGTGGAGTAGAAATAGGGGTAGCTGGGTTCTTCGACCTTTGTTGTGCCGCCTGAGAGATTACGGAATCCGGGCGTGGATGACCAATAAGGCACGCCGGACTAGTGAGCGGAGCACGGTACTTCTTTGCAATTCTTGGCAATACAGCAGGCACAGATGCAGGGTTTTTCATTATCTTTATACCTTCCTTCCAAATATAGTCAATGATAGGAATGGCTCTAGACACCTTCCTTGTTTCCTCTTTAAAATCTTGGAGAAAACACTCCGTTTGTTCCACTGTCACGGGAGCTTAAATCTGTTTGATGCTCTCTGCATCAGGTTGTGAAACCCACCTACATCTTCAGGCGGTGAATCTGAAGGCTGAGGAGTCGGAGGGGATGGCATGGGGATAACGTATTCATCCCATGGGTCTGATGAAGGTACGTTAGGCAACTCTCAGTCTTCTACTTCCTCTTCTGATGACGTGTCCGGAGTTTGCGGAGGCAATACCGGTGGCGGGGTTTCCACGACTGGAGAAAGCGGTGGATTTTGAGGAGGAGGAACAGTAGTACTAGGTTGAGGCATTTGTGGTGGAAAACGTTGTTTATAATCCGCCAGCATAGCCTGTAGGTCTTGTATCAAAGTAGGCGGTAATTGAGTGACTTCTGAGACCCTAGGCCGTCTCTGATGTTCCAATGCATGAGGCACTATGATATCCTCCTGGTAGTAGTGCTCAGTGTAAGGTTCGTCTTCATCATCATCCTGACACTTGATGATGAGGTCAGATGGGTGACGCCCCACACCAAAAGCACCTTCATTATCATCGTCCTCAAAATCATCCTCTTCATCATCGGAGTAAGATTCTAGAAGATGAGAGGGCATAAGTGGCGATATATATGAACCTTGTTGCCTCTTGTAAGACACGAGTTGAAAGTTCTTTGTTGAAACTGGCGTACAAAAAGCCTGATTCCCCAGCAATAGGCTTCAGCAAAGCTGATTCCATGAGTTTTGATGGCACCGGTGACAAAGGTGCATCCGCCTGCTGAAAAGATGCCGTCGTCGACGGGTTTATCGTTGACGAGGTTGACGGCATCGTCGTCGATGGTCTTACCGTCGACGGGACCGTCATCGATGGGCTCGACGTTGACGGGCTCGACGTCGACGGGACCGTCGTTGATGGATTCGACGTCGATGGAGTCACCGTCGACGGGACAGTCGTTGACGGGATCGTCATCGACAGAGTAACTGAAGGCGGGCTCGTTGTAGACGGGGCAGCCGTCGATGCTTTCTTCGTCGACGAGACCGTCGTCGACGGCGGCGTCGATGACTTCGTCGACGGGCTCTTTTTAGACGACGAAGGCTTCGTTGACGATGATGTCTTCGTCGACGAGTCGTCTACGAGAGTTCTTTTTGCCACAATACAAATCTTTGTAGACACAATAGGTGTAGCAATAGATGCAGTGGATATCATAGCCATAGAAGAAGAGGTAGAAGTAGAAACAGTAGTTACTGGTGAGGAGACAGTAGAACTCTTACTCACAGTTTTCTTTGAAGGATCGTTGGTGGCTGAGGCTCCAGAGACAGAAGAAATGCGTTACTTACCTGTAACTGCAGTTATCCAGTATTAGTGTCTTTCATAGATTCACATGCCTGATTCATTCCCCGTCGTCGAGACGGGAGCCTCCGGTATATAAAAAAGTAATGTCCTAAGACATACATAAAGAGATTAGGTCTAAGGGGCTCGCCTTAGTAACCTATCTAGGTCCTTATGCAGGAAGGACCAAACAGAGTAGGCTCCAGGGTCCCACCTTGGTAGCCTATCTGAGTCCTTTTGTAAAAAAGGACCAAAGTAAAAGAAACAACCAATCAGCAACTACCTCCCTCTAGAACCTTCCTGTGAGGAGCCTCAGTCTCTCAGATTTTCGTACGCACCAAGTTGGTAGGTGTAAACCTGTTAGAGAGAGGTGAGTCCTGCCATGGGAGGCGGGAGGGTGCATGTGAATCTATGAAAGACACTAATACTGGATAACTGCAGTTACAGGTAAGTAACGCATTTCTTATCCAGTATTTGGGTGTCTTTCATAGATTCACATGCCTGAATCAGAGTAGCAAGCAATACAATATGCACATCCTGTGTTGATACAGAACGTATACACCTGCAAATAAGGAACATTTGTGACTGTATAAGCAACAGCATACAATGTCATGCAGAATCTAGTAATAAAGAAATGTGCATACCAGTCAAGGATGGCGGGAAGTAGGAGGGCTCACCTCACCGGAATAGATGGCGAAGCACTGCTCTGCCCACTGCTGCGTCTTTCGTCAGCTCGGCGTCCAAGCAGTAGTGCCTGGTAAAGGTATGCGGGGACTTCCAGGTCGCCGCTCTACAGATGTCCAGGAGTGGCACTCCGGCAAACAGTGCCGCAGACGTAGACATGGCCCTGGTGGAGTGGGCTTTGGCCCGTGAGTCCAGGGGTCGTCCTGCCTTTTCGTGGCAGAGAGTTATAGCTGAAGAGATCCATCTTGATATACTTTGCTTTGATAGGGGCATGCCCTTCCTAGGTCTGCTGAATGCGACGAAGAGTTGGGATGACTTCCTGAATTGTCTTGTTCTATCAAGATAGAATTTTAGGCATCTCTGAAGGTCTAAAGAGTGCAGTGATCTCTCAGCCGGAGTAGATGGATTCGGAAAGAATGATTTAAGAACCACGGGCTTATTCAAATGGAAGTCCGAAGGGACTTTGGGTATGAATCGTGGGTTAGTACGCAGGATGACTCTGTCCTCTTTGAATTGTAAGAACGGGTCCTGGATGGATAGGGCTTGCAATTCGCCTACTCTTCTGGCCGAGGTTAGTGCCAGTAGGAGGGCTGTCTTCCACGACAGGAATTTGATATCCGATTTGTGGATAGGCTCAAAGGGATGCTTCATCAACTGGTGAAGAACTACGTTGAGTTGCCACGTTGGAGGGACAGGTTTTGGTCTAGGGAAGGACCTAAAAAGGCCTTTCAGGAATTGTTTAATGAGCCTGTCCGCCCACAGGGAGGGGCCCCTAGAAGTTCGAGTGAACCTAGAAATTGCTGCCAAGTGGACCTTGATGGACGCATGGGCAAGGCCTGAGTGCGCCAGGTGTAGGAGATATGGCAGGAGTTGTTGGGGAGTGACCTGGAAGGGATGTAGACCTTCCTTCTCACACCAGACGCAGAAGCGTTTCCACTTGAGAGTATAAGTCTTTTTTGTGCTGTCTGCTCTAGCGTTGGACAGGACGTCTTTGCACTCTTGTGGTATGTTTAGATGACTGAACTCGCGGTAGTCAGGAGCCAGGCTGACAATTTCAGAGGGCCCAGGTTCGGGTGGAGAACCTGCCCGTGAGACATAGTGAGTAGGGTCGGGTGGCTGTGTAGGCGAAGAGGTGGATGGACCGATAGACGATGGAGCTCCGTGAACCAGTGCTGCCTCGGCCAGGATGGGGCGATGAGGATCAGGGTGCAGGGCTCCGATTTCATTTTCCTGATTACCCTGGGTATCAGTGGGAATGGCGGAAAGGCGTAAGCAAACACGTTCTGCCAAGCTATGGAAAATGCATTCCCTAGTGATCCTGGTTGGGGAAGCCTGCTTGCGAAGCTTGGGCATCTGGCGTTCTCCCTGGTGGCGAAGAGGTCTATCTGTGGTGTCCCCCACTTCGTGAAGATGTAGTCCAGTGCACTCTCGTCTAACTCCCATTCGTGGGACAGGGACTGTTCCCTGCTGAGGGCGTCTGCCAGGACGTTGTCTTTGCCTGGAACGTATTCGGCTTTGAGGGTGATGCCATGTTGTAGAAGCCAGTTCCAAACTCTCTGAGATTCTCGAGAGAGAGAGAGCGAGCGCGTCCCTCCCTGTTTGTTCAGGTAGTGCATCGTCGTGGTGTTGTCTGTCCTGACTAGCACTGGGGAGTTTCGGATGCGCGGGAGGAACGACTGGAGCGCCAGGAAGACTGCCCGTAGCTCCAGAATGTTGATGTGGAGCTTGGATTCCTGTGGCGTCCATTTTCCGTTGGTCTGTAGTTCTTGCAGGACTGCACCCCAGCCCTCCAAGGATGTGTCCGTGGTGATGATATGCGGTTGCGCCGGAAGCAGGAACGGCAGTCCTTGCGACAGGTGTTTGTCTGATCTCCACCATTGTAGACTGTTGATCATAGGTTGGGTGACTCGTAAGCGGTCCTCGAAGGATCCCGCCGCTTGTGTCCACTGTTTTGACAGTTCTTCCTGCAGGGGCCGCATTTTTAGGCGGCAGTGCGGGATGAGTAGGATACATGATGACATCATGCTGAGGAGCGACTTGAAGATACGGACGGTCAGAGTCTTTTTGGATGCCACTGACCTGGCCAAGGAGATGAGTTTCGACTTTCTCTCCTGTGATGGAAAGGCCTTCATGCATTCCCTGTCCAGGGTCGCTCCTAGAAAAGTGATGACTCGGGTTGGTGTTAGGGATGACTTTTCCTTGTTGAGGGTCAAGCCGAGGCGGCGGAAAAGATTGCAAATGCTACTTACCAGTATGCATCTGTTCTTGGCATGTAGGGCTGCTGACATTCATATCTGTGCATAGTCCGCCACCTAGTGTTGGGTCCGGATGATTGCACATTGTTGTCCTGGAAGAGTCTTCGAAGTATCACAAGATAGGTGGCTCCTCCCTTGGACTTCAGTGCGCATGGGCATCGCCTCCATCCCCAGATTGTTTTTAGCCATTGGCAGAGATGGAGTGAAGAAAGTGAGTGATGACCATGCTATGAGCATATGTGTGTATATGAATAAATACTGCAGCTGCTACAGGCGCCGGGGAGGAGGGTGGGCGATATGAATGTCAGCAGCCCTACATGCCAAGAACAGATGCATACTGGTAAGTAGCATTTGCAGTTCGAGGCATGTGGGCTGCTGAATTCATATCTGTGCATAGAATACATAGCAGTCCCTCCATTAACGGCGGCCGCCCGTGCCAGCTGCAGCAGTTTGAAAAAGCGTTTTTAGAACAGCCTGACCAACAGCTGCCTGCTGTTTGGAATGCACGTCTACACAGTAGTGCTTAGTGAAAGTATGTGTGGTAGACCATGTGGCTGCTCTACAGATGTCTTCTAAGGGAATGTTACCTAAGAAGGCCATAGAGGCCCCCAACTTCCTAGTGGAGTGGGCCCTCGGTGGGATAGTGAGAGTGCGCTTAGCTTTAGCGTAACAGATCTGAATGCACTTTACTATCCATCTAGCAATCCCCGCTTTGGAGATTGCATTTCCCTTGTGTTGTGTGGCAAAAGCAACAAAAAGTTGTTTGGTTTTGCGGAAATCTTTTGTCCTGTCTACATAGTACATCAAGGCCCTTTTCACATCAAGGGTGTGGAGCATACGCTCCGCCAGCGTCTCTGGGTTTTGGAAAAACACCGGCAATTCAATTGTTTGGTTTATGTGAAACTGTGAGACCACTTTGGGTAAGAACTTAGGGTTAGTGCGGAGCACCACCCTGTTAGCATGTACCTGGAAGAAAGGTTCTTGGATGGTGAGCGCCTGCAGTTCGCTAACCCTCCGTAGCGATGTGATTGCTACTAAGAACGCAACCTTCCAAGTTAAAAACTGGAGCTCACAAGAGTGCAGTGGCTCAAAGGGAGGACCCATCAGCCTTGTAAGAACCACATTGAGGTTCCATTCTGGAGCTGGTGGAGTCCTTGGTGGAATGACCCTTTTGAGTCCTTCCAGAAAAGCCTTGATAGCAGGGACCTTAAAGAGTGACAGGTGCTGCCTATTCTGGAGGTATGCTGCCATAGCCGACAGGTGAATGCGGATGGAAGAGTACGCTAGATTACTACGATACAGGTGAAAGAGGTAACATATGATGTTTTGAATGGAAGCGTCTAGCGGGTCAATGCTGTGGTCCACGCAGTAGATGACAAACCTCTTCCATTTAGCCGCATAGCAAGCTCTAGTAGTGGGCTTCCTTGCCTCCCGAATGATGTCCATGCAATCGGGAGGAAGATTGAGGTAGCCAAACTCTAGGACTTCAGGAGCCAGATCGCCAGGTTGAGATGTTGCGGATCTGGGTGCTGAATGTCGCCATGGCTCTGCGTCAGAAGGCTGGGAGTGAGATGAAGCCTTTGATGCGGTACCACGGACAGTTCTAGAAACGTGGTGTACCATGGTTGGCGAGCCCACGTCGGAGCAACCAGGATGAGCGTCATCGAGTGTTGCCTGAGCTTGCGTGCCACCAGCGGTATCAGAGGTGCTGGGGGAAAAGCGTACGCAAATCTGCCTGACCAGTTCATCCACATCGCATTGCCCTGTGATTGGGGGTGTGGGAATCTGCCGGCGAAGCTTTGGCATTTTGCGTTCTCCTTTGTGGCGAACAGGTCTATCTCTGGATGACCCCACCTTTGGAAGTACGGTTGGAGTACTGATGGATGTATCTCCCACTCGTGCATCTGATGGCTGTGCCTGCTGAGCAGATCCGCCATTTGATTGTCCTTGCCCGGGAGATGCTCTGCCATGAGGAAGATGTTCCTCTGAATGGCCCACTTCCACATGCTCTGAGCCAGATGAGACAGCTGTGGAGAGTGTGTACCTCCCTGCTTCTGGATGTAGTACATGGCCGTCATGTTGTCCGTCCGGATCAACACGACCTTGTTGCACAGATGTACTTTGAACGCCTTTAAGGCCATGAAGATTGCCATCAGTTCCAACACATTGATGTGCATCTTCCTTTGCTGAAGTGTCCATAGTCCCTGCACAGTGTAGTGGAGTACATGCGCTCCCCATCCCTGGAGAGAGGCGTCCGTCGTCAGGATGATCTGTGGGACAGGCTCTTGGAATGGTCGGCCCTTGCAAAGGTTTTGTGGATTCCACCAATGCAGAGAGTTGTACGCCCGACCGCTCACCAACACTAGGTCTGTCAGTTGCCCATGAGCCTGAGTCCACTGACGTGCTAGGCACTCCTGAAGCGGACGCATATGTAGTCTCGCGTGCGGGACAATGGAGATGCAGGAGGCCATCATGCCTATCAACTGCATGAACACCTTCGCTGGAAGCGAGTGTTGGGGTCTGAATCGTTGGATCAGCGCCTGGATACTGGCGATTCTCACTGAACTCGGCTGCGCAGTGGCTGCCAGAGTATTGATTGTCGCGCCCAGATACTGTCGCACGTGGGCGGGCTGGAGATGGGACTTTGGGTAGTTCAGAGAGAATCCCAGATCGTGCAGGAGGTGAATGGTGCGTGACACGTGGTCTACGCACTGCTGTTCCGTCTTTGCCTGAATAAGCCAGTCGTCTAGGTATGGAAAGACATGGACGTGCTGGCGACGGAGATGCGCCGCCACAGTCGCTAGGCATTTAGTAAATACTCTCGGTGCCGTGGTGACCCCGAACGGCAGGACTCTGAACTGGTAATGCTGGTCTAAGATCGTGAATCTGAGATACTTTCGGTGGGAAGGATGCAGGGGAATATGAAAATAGGCATCCTTCAGATCCAGCGTAGCTAGGAAGTCCCCCTGTTGAAGCAGGGGAAGCACCTGCTGCAATGTGAGCATATGGAAGTGCTCCGAGTTGATGTACCAGTTCAGGGGCCTGAGGTCCAGGATCGGCCTGAGTGATCCGTCCTTTTTGGGGATCAGAAAATACAGGGAGTAAACCCCTGTTCCCCGCTCTTGCAATGGAACGAGCTCTATCGCCCCTTTTTGCAGCATGAGTAGAACTTCTTGCTGCAACAAGGTCAAGTGCTCGCCGGACATAGCACGGCTTCTTGGCGGTATGTCCGGTGGAATGGACGTAAGTTCTAGACAGTACCCGTACTGGATAAGAGACCTCACCCACCTGTCTGTGGTGATGGACCTCCACGCCGGCAGGAACTGCTGGAGTCTCCCCCCGACAGGTGTCGTGTGATCGGGGGGAAGTGACAAGACGTCACTGCTTGTTGGTGGTGGTGGACCTGGAGCCATTGTTTCCACGTCCCCTGCCTTTGATATTATTGCCTCTGTAGCCACCCCTGCCCTTGTTGTTGTTATACGAGGACTGGGTGTTACCCTTGTAGTATTGTGTGGACTGGGATGCCTGGCCCCTTGAGGTGCCTCTTGAATTGGAGCGGCGAAAGGAACCACCCCGAAACTGCTGACTTTGTAAAGCCCCCATAGACTTGGCAGTTTCGGTATCTTTTTTCATCTTTTCTAGGGAGGCATCCACCTCAGGGCCGAACAGATGGTCAGGATTCACTGTTTGGCCCAATATTGTGGTTTGGATGTCGGGTTTGAACCCCGAGATTCGAAGCCAGGCATGGCGTCTAAGTAACACACTTGTATTGATAGCCCTGGAGGCAGTGTCTGCCACATCTAGGGCACATTTGATGGATGCATTTGTAATGAGTTAACCCTCCTGAATGAGCATCTCCCCCGCCTCCTTGTATTGGTCAGGCAAGTGTTGCAGAATGGCCTCTAATGTGTCATAATGGGCCCTATCATAACGTGCAAGCAGGGCTTGGGTGTTAGAGATCCTCCAGATGTTTGCTGCCTGTGCAGCAATGCGTTTGCCTGATGCCTCAAAGATCTTGGACTCTTTGTCTGGGGGAGGAGCGTCACCAGTAGTCTGCGAATTCGCCCTCTTTCGAGCGTTGGAAACCACCAGGGAGTCCAATGGCAAGTGTCCCTTAATATACGTGGGATCCGTGGGCGCCGCTTTATATTTCCTGTCGATTCGAGGATTGACCACCCGCGCCCGAGTGGGCTCCTTGAATACCTCCTGTGCATGCTTCAGCACCCCTTTAAGCATCGGTAGTGTCTTGACTTGCTTTTCGGCTACCGAGAAGGTGTCGACTAAGAAGTCCGCATCCACGGGGTCCGAGTGCAGTTCAACGTCATGGTTCGCTGCAGCTCTCTCTATTAAGGCATTGAAGGCCGCCGAGTCCTCTGTCGGGGACGTCTTGGCGGCGAAAAGTTGAGTGTCCTGACCCGACTGCGGGTCGTCTGCGTCGCCTCCTGCGGTCCAGGGCACATGCTCCTCTTCCGGATCCGAGTACGCAGGATACGTGTACTCGGCATCTTCCTCGTCCACATCAGGCGCGGGGGAATGCGTCGGCGAGTGTTCCAGGGCCTGTGGTGACAGAGGTTCCATCAGAGCCGAAGAGTCCGCAGAGTACCTCTTGTTCTTGAGCGGAATCTTAAAAGGTTCCAAGGCCGGCTCCGACGTAATCTTTCGTTTGAGGAGCGACAATTTTCCGGTGTTGGCGTTGATGATCACCTCACGACGTTCCTCCACCGCAAGCGGCTGGAGCCGAAGCTTCGACACCACCAAGGCAGCTTTCGGCGTCAATACCTCCTTTGAGTGTCCGCTCTGTTTAGGCGCGAAGGCCTTCGGCGCCGACTTGGGTGGAAGGGTAAAACGAATGGGCGCTTGTTCTTTAGCAGGCTTCGGCGTGGTTGTAGGCACTACAGTGTCCTGATCGGGAACCACAGTGGACTGTCGGATCCGCTGTAAGGATTCCCCCACCTTCCTTGTAAGAGATGCCGAGGGCTGAGCCGGCTCGAGCGACTCCTCATCACCGAGAGCCCGATCGCCGGTAGGCTTCTTCTTCGGGGCCGACGCCCCATGGCTATGCGCACCGTCGGCGTGACGCTTCTTCGAAGCCGTCTTCGGGTCCACGACCCCTTTCGGCGCCGACGCAGCCGCGTCGGAGGCCTTCACCTTCGGCGCCGACCCAGAGTGCTTCGGGTCGGCCATTTTGGCGTGGCTCCTCAGGTCGGCCATTTTGGCGTGGCTCTTCAAGTCAGCCATTTTGGGTTTCGTGGAAGTTGACGCCTCCAGAACCTTCTTCACTAACGCCACTTTCAGTTTCGGTTTCGCATCCGAGGGTGCGAGACCAGTTGGCTTCACTTTCGGTTTCTTCTTAGAAATGTCCGTGACCGGGCCCGGAGGCGGGGACGTAGGACTTATAGTTAGATCTTGGGTAAGGCCCGAAGGCGATCCCTCGACCTGGGCCGTATGACGGGGAGTAACCCCTGAGTCTGGTTGGGGATGCTCTTCCTCCGAGCTATCTCCCATCGTGGCACAAGCCAGTTCGTCGTCCCCTACCTCGTCGGAGACTTCGTCGTAGGCCTCCTCACCCGCGTCGTAGGTCTCTTCCTCGGACGCGGGGCCAGAGTCCGACCCTTGTACGTCGTCTTCTCCCTCGACAGATTCCTGGAAGATGTCATCAGGTGGGGGTGCCGAAGCCGATAATTGAGCCTGGAGCCGATTAGCCCGGCGAATCTTTAAAGTCTTCTTACTTCTAAATTTCGAACACGCCATGCAGGTGTCTTCTCGGTGATCCGGTGACAAGCATGTATTGCACACGGGGTGCACGTCGAGGTGTGAATATTTAGAGTGACACAGCGGACACTTCTTGAATGGAGTCCGCTCCATAGCAAAGGGTGTAGTGTAGGCCCGTCCGCGTCGAAAGCACGTGGAAGGGCAGTAAGAGATCGGAGCTGAGAGTCAGTAAGAAACCCGTACGCAACTATACCGACGCCCAGCCTAAAGACCTTTTGGTCTCGAGTATAAAGTAGAACAACTATCGGTTCCGACAGAGGGAACCGAAACACATCCGAACCCAATGGCGGAAAAAAACAATCTGGGGATGGAGGCGATGCCCATGCGCACTGTAGTCCAAGGGAGGAGCCACCTATCTCGTGATACTTCGAAGACTCTTCCAGGACAACAATGTGCAATCATCCGGACCCAACACTAGGTGGCGGACTATGCACAGATATGAATTCAGCAGCCCACATGCCTCGAACGCAGACAGGCGCTGGAAGATGCTGCTGCGGCTGCTCTCGACGGAGCCTTTACCAGCCAGTCGTCCAGGTAAGGGAAGACCTGGTGACCCTGCTGGCGGAGATAGGCTGCGACAGGAGAAAGGCATTTCGTAAAGATCCTTGGAGCAGATTTGAGGCCGAAGGGGAGGACGCGGAATTGGTAGTGTACCCCTGCGACTGCAAACCTTAGGAACTTCCTGTGTCCCTTGAGAATAGGGATGTGGTAATAGGCGTCCTGTAGGTCGAGTGATGTCATATAGTCGCCTTTTTCCAGGAGTCCCAGGATCTCTTGTAGCGTGACCATCCGGAACGACTGCTTCTTTAAAAACACATTGAGAGCTCTCAAGTCGAGGATCGGTCGCCATTTCTTCCCCTTCTTGTGGATGAGAAAGAAGTGGGAATAGAAGCCCTCTCCCTTCTGGGCGTGTGGAACCTTTTCTATTGCGCCCTTCTGGAGCATGGAAGCTAGTTCTTGTAGAAGCAGCCGTAGGTGTCTGTGAGGACGCTTGACAGGTGGTGTCCGTGGGGGGTTTGAGAGGAATTCCAGAGAGTGGCCGAATTGAAGAAGTTGTAGAACCCACCGGTCCGTTGTTATTTGCCGCCAATTTTGAAGGTAAAAAGAAAGTTTTCCTCCAAGTCGCAAAGAGAGCGATGGTGGAGGGGCTGGCCAATTGGTAGAGTCATTCACGATTGCCTGTTGGTCTCTTCTGCCCTTTTCCTCTGTAGGACGATTTGTTGAAGGAGGACTGACGTCCCGACTGGTTTTGGCGCTGAGGGAATTGCGTCTTACCCTGTGAGTATGAGTAAGAGGATTTATTTTGATAAGAGCCTCTATAGGAGGATTGTCCCCTCCCCCTGTTGGTACGAAAGGACTGATTGCGAGATTGCAGAGTGCCTAGGGCTCTGGCTGTGTCGGTGTCCTTCTTAATTGCAGTGAGGGTTTCATCAATCTTCTCGCCGAACAGGTGATCACCATCATAAGGCATATCTAAAATTTTGGTCTGGACCTCCTGTCTGAAAGAGGTGGCCTTAAGCCAGCCTTGGCGTCTTAGGACAGCGGCGCCCGCCAGCTGCCTGAATCCAGTCATGGCCACGTCAATGGCGCAGTCGATCAGTTCTGAAGCCGATGTTTGGCCCTCGAGGAGGAGCGAGTGTGCCTCCGCTTTAAGATCGTCTGGCAGGTCGGCAATGTAGGGCGCGATGTCCGCCCAGAGTTGGCGGTTGTAACGCCCGAGAAGGGCGATGGAATTGGCGATCTTCACCGTTGTCGCAGAGGTAGTGGAAAAACGTTTCCCAACTGCATCCAACTTCCTGCCTTCTTTATCTGGTGGAGTCGATAAAGGCGATGCAGGGTTACGCGAGTTCTTCTGCGCCGCCTGGGTGACCACAGAGTCCGTCTTGGGGTGACCCGTAAGGCATGCTGGAGCTGATGACGTAGCTCTGTATTTTTTGCCCAGTCTGGGTACGATTACCTGCAGGGAGGCTGGAGACTGCATGAGCTGCTTGCCCTGTTTAAGTAGATAATCAATGATCGGGATCGATCTTGTAGTTTTCTTTGTTTGTTCTTTAAAGTCATAGAGAAAACATTCAGTTTCCTGAGATTCCATGGACATGTGGAATCTTTTGGCTGCCCTTTCCATGAGGTTATGGAAACCTCCAATATCTGCAGGTGGGGACTCAGAGGATTGCGGCTCCGGAGAGGCTGGAGAGTGAGTGACATAGTCTTGGTCTGTATCCACGTCCGTATCATCATCTCGGACTTCCCCTTCTTCATGTTCCCTTTCCTCTTCCTCGGACGAGACGCACAAGTTACTACTTGTGTAACGATATATCTGTAAGAGACATTAGTTAGTGATAGATTCCTTACCTTAGAATATCCCCAGGCGTCAGACTGGATCCGGAAACTTTTGCGTAGCAATACCCCTGCGCGCTGGTAGGCGTCGTCTGCGGCTCCGCGTCCGTCGTCGGCGTCGTGAGCGCCGGGATGACGTCGTCGGAGTACTTAGACGGCGCCCATGCGCGCTGACGTCAGTTCTGATAACACAGCTTTTCCGCGCCAGATACACAGAGCCATGATAGAACTAACACTGGTGCCATGAAACTAGGGCCCTGAAAGGGGATGACCTTAACCCTAGATATCGGTTCGCAGAACGGGGAGGAAGGGTGGGCGGTAAGGAATCTATCACTAACTAATGTCTCTTACAGATATATCGTTACACAAGTAGTAACTTGTGCATCTGAAAGAGACACGTTAGTGATAGATTCCTTACCTTAGAATAGATACCCCAGCAATACCAACCCCGGTGGTGGGTCTGCGAACCAATATCACACCAGAAAGTCCTGGAGGACGGAACGGCCAAAGAAGCCATCCCTCCGGACTTGACTGTCCAGGCAGTAGTGTCTTGCGAACGTGTGCAGCGAGGCCCACGTGGCTGCCTGACAGATGTCCTGCAGGGGGACACCGCGGCCCAGGGCAGTTGTCGTTGCCGTGGCCCGAGTGGAGTGAGCCCGCAATCCAGCCGGGGGCTCCTTCCTCGCCATGGAGTAACATGCTTGGATACACAAGATGATCCACCTAGAGATGGTCCTCTTGTGCACAGCCTTTCCCTTCTTCGCGCCCACGTAACCAACAAAGAGTTGGTCATCCACCCGGAATTGGCGTGTGCGATCTAGGTAGTAGGAGAGCGCACGTTTTGGATCCAGACGGTGGAGCCTCTCCTCCTCTTTCGAGGGATGCGGAGGCGGAAAGAAGGTGGGCAAAGTGATGGACTGCCCAATGTGGAAGGCCGTGACAACCTTGGGCAGAAAGGAAGGTTGTGTACGTAACACCACCTTATCAGGATGAACAGACAGGAAAGGTGGAGAAGAAGAAAGAGCCTGGAGCTCACTCACCCTCCTGGCAGAGGTGATGGCAACCAGGAAGGCCGTCTTTAGAGTAAGGAGACGAAGAGGGCAGTTATGAAGTGGCTCAAAGGGAGCACACATCAGATAGGTGAGAACCAGATTCAAGTCCCACTGGGGCATCACGAAGGGAACAGGAGGGAACATGTGTGTGATGCCCTTCAGAAATCTACTCACAATAGGGGACTTGAATAAAGAAGGCTGATCTGGTAGCCTCAAGAAGGCTGATAGAGCAGAAAGGTACCCTTTAAGAGTGCCCAGAGCAGAGCCCTGCTGGGCAAGGGAAAGAAGAAAGAGCAGCACTTCCGAAAGGGGTGCAGAGAGAGGATCCACAGCCTTTGCTGTGCACCATGCCACAAATCTGTTCCACCGGCAGGCGTATACCGACTTTGTGGAGGGACGCCTGGCTGCCAGAATGATATCACAGACTTCGGGAGGCAAGTCAAATGGCCTCAACTGCCGCCGCTCAATCTCCAAGCTTGTAGGTGGAGACTGGACAGGTTCGGGTGCAGGACCGTCCCTTGCTGCTGCGACAGAAGGTCCTCCCGAAGAGGCAGACGAATCGGGGGATCGACTGACATGCTGAGTAGCTCGGGATACCAGTATCTTCGTGCCCAGTCCGGAGCCACAAGGACGACCTGGGCCCGGTCGCGCCTGATCTTCTTCAGCACTCTGGGCAGAAGTGGTATAGGCGGAAAGGCGTACAACAGACCGCAGCTCCACTCGCGACGAAAAGCGTCTCCGAGCGAGTGCCGCCTTGGAAACTCCAACGCGCAGAACTGCTGACATTGCGCGTTCTCTTCTGTGGCGAATAGATCTAACCAAGGCTCTCCCCACTGTCGAAAGACACCTTGCGCCACGTCCGAGTTCAGACGCCATTCGTGATCCATCATGCACCGGCGGCTGAGTTCGTCCGCCCTGGCATTCAGAGAGCCTGCCAGGTGTTGAACCACCAGGGTCACGCCCTGATGTTCCAGCCACTGCCAGAGGCGCAGAGCCTCCTGGCAGAGGGTCCACGACCCCACACCGCCCTGTTTGTTGCAGTACCACATGGCGGTGGTGTTGTCGGTGAACACTTGCACCACGCTCCCCTTGACAGAGGGGAGGAATGCCTTCAGTGCAAGACGAATCGCCCGCAGCTCCAGAAGGTTGATGTGGAGCCGGGACTCCGCCGGAGACCAGAGGCCTCTGATCTCCGCCTCTCCCATGTGGCCTCCCCAGCCCTGGAGGGACGCGTCCGTCACAACTACGTGCTCCGGCTGGGGTAGGGAGAGGGGTCTGCCACTGACCCAGTCGCGGTCCGTGAGCCACCACTGCAGTTGCTTCGCAGTGCCCTCTGAGATCAGGACATGATCGGACAGGTTGCCCTGATGCTGGGCCCACTGAAACTTCAGGTCCCACTGCAGAGCCCGCATCCGCCACCTGGCGTGACGCACCAGAAGGATGCAGGAGGCCATCAGCCCCAGAAGCCGCAGCGTCAACCTGACCGAGACCCGGGATAACGGCCTGAAGACAGGAATCAGAGCCTGAATATCCCGAACCCGCTGTTCGGGTGGGTAAACCCGAAACTGCGCCGAGTCGAGAACCGCTCCGATGAAGAGGAGCTTTTGAGAGGGACACAGGTGTGACTTCGGCACATTGATGGAGAACCCCAGCAAGTGCAGGAGGTCGGCCGTAGTCTGGAGGTGGCTGACGACTGACTGGGGCGAGCCCGCCTTCAACAACCAGTCGTCGAGGTAGGGGAAGACTGATATCCCCTGCCTGCGCAGATGGGCTGCGACCACCGCCATCACCTTCGTGAACACCCGTGGGGCGCTGGCAAGGCCGAAGGGGAGCACGGTAAACTGAAAGTGCTCTTGGCCTACCATGAACCGTAGGTAACGCCGGTGGGCCGGCAGGACGGGGATGTGGAAATAGGCGTCCTGCAAGTCCAACGCTACCATCCAGTCTCCCGGGTCCAGGGCAGCCAGGACCTGAGCCAAAGTGAGCATCTTGAACTTCTCCGTCCGGAGGAAGCCGTTGACGTTCCGCAGATCCAAGATAGGGCGTAGGCCCCCTTTGCCCTTCTTGGGCACCAGAAAGTAGTGGGAGTAACAACCACGTCCTACTTCTGGCCCAGGAACGCGCTCGATGGCCCTCTTGGCCAAGAGGGCCGAAACCTCCTCTTGCAGAAGTTGCAAGTGATCCCCCGACACACGGTGGTATTGAGGTGGCATGGATGGAGGGGAAGACTCGAAGGGGAGGGAGAAACCCCTTTGGACAATTTGCAGCACCCACCTGTCCGAAGTGACTGTATGCCAGTGGGAGAGGTGATGGCGAACCCTGCCTCCCACAGGCGTCACATGGGCCTGAAAACTCGGACTAGGAAGGTTTTGAGGCGGGGGCTGCTGAGGGAGGTGTGGACTGGCCTCGCCGCTGGCCCCGACCACCGCCACGGCGGTTCCCACGGCCGCCACCGCGTTGCTGAACATTCTGCGGCGCGTGGCTGACGGTCCGTGGTGGGGCGCCCCTTCCGTGGCCACGAAAGGAGCGAAAGGCACCCGATTGCTGGCGTGGGGCCGTAAGGCCCAAGGACTTGGCCGTGGCCCTGGAGTCCTTGAAACGTTCCAGCGCATGGTCTGCCTTGTCGCCGAAGAGGCGACGGCCATCAAACGGCATGTCCAGGAGGGTGGCCTGGACATCGGCCGAGAAGTTGGCGGACCTCAACCAGGCGTGGCGTCGAACCGCCACCGTCGTTGCCATCGCCCTGCCCAGTGAGTCCGTGGTATCCAGCCCACACCGGATAGAGAAGCGTGCCGCATCTCGGCCGTCCGCAAGGGTTTGGCTGAGTCTAGCCCTGACCTCCTCAGGGCATTGTGGCAGCACCTCCGCAACCGTGTCCCACAGAGTGTGGGTGTAGCGGCCCAAGAGACAGTTGGTGTTCACAGACCGTAGCCCTAGGCTCACAGACGAGAAGACCTTCTTCCCGAACTGCTCATATCTCTTGGATTCCCTGTCGGGCGGGGCCGACGGGAATGCGGTTTGGGAGTTAGAGGCCTAGATGACCAGGCTCTCGGGGGTGGGATGGGTGGACAAAAAGCATGGGTCGCCCGGTGCCGGGCGGTAGCGTCTGGCCACGTTCCTGTCCACAGGGGGGCCTGTGGCGGGCTTGGACCAAGTGTCCAGCAGAACGTCACACAAGGCCTCATTGAACGGCAGGAGGGGCTCCGCGGAGCCGGACTGCTGTTTGAGGACCTCAGTGAGGAGATTAGTCCTCACGGCCGCGACGGGGAGCTGAAGGTTTAAGGCCTTAGCTGCCTTCGTCAACACTACCCTGTAAGCAGAACCCGCCTCCGAAGCCACAGTCGGGGGCGACGTAAATCCAGTGTCTGGCGAGGTGTCAATACCACTGGCCTCCCCAAGCTCATATGTCCAGTCCTGATGCGACTGGCAATCACGTGCCAGAGGGTCCTCAGACCCCTCCCATTGCTCCTCGTCACCTGGCTCCTGGAGACCAGGATTAACAGCCAGGGCCTCCTCGTGGAGATAGAAGTCTCCAAAGGCCAACGGAATCGGCGCCCAGCGGCGCCCCTCCGACTCCTGAGTAGGACCGTAGGAAACATTGGGGTCGGCAACCACATCGGCTGCCGGGGACGACACCTGAAGGGACGGCGCCGGCGAGGTCGTAAGGTCGACCGGCGGGGTCCCGGATCCGGAGCCGGATCCAGCGAGGTCGCGCGGCGCCGGGACCGAAGTCGCCAGCGGCGCCGGGCCCGAAGCACCCGACGTCGTCGGGGCCGAAGCGCCCGACCCGGAAGGACCTCCAGACGGAGCCGATCGGCCCGAAGGCGCCACGGGAACCGACTGAGGAGGGAGGGCCCTCATGGCCATGAGGTACCTCTCGACCTCCTCCTGCGACGCGCCGTGCCCAGGGACCCGAAGGCGTGGGGCAGGCGGCGACGCTTGCGACTCCCGCGGAGCCGCGTGGGCGGTGTCGCCCGAGTCCCCGGCCGCATCGAGCGAGCGTCGGGGCGGGTCGGAGGACCGATGGTGTCGCTCCGACCTCTCATGCCTCTTACCTGAGGACTTGGAACCAGACGATCGGTGTCCACTTCCGGAACGTCGATGACTTCGACCTCGCGACCTATCCCTCGACCTCCCGTGGGACCGGGACCTGGAGCGGCGCGGGGCCGAGTGCCTCAGCTCGAGACGCTTGCGGGACCGCTCCCGCCTAGCCTTCGACGTCAGGGCCCGGCAGTCGACGCAGGTTCGATCGTCGTGGTCGAGGCCTAAGCACTTCAGGCACCGGCGATGGGGGTCCGTGACCGACATGAGTCGGCCGCACTTCGAACAAGGCTTGAACCCGGGCATCCCTGGCACCGATAGTCGAGACAGTCGACTAAAAGAGATCAAAAAGGATCAAAAACTTTTCAGTCAAAAAGTGACTGGGGGTAGAGCTTCTTCCGGATCTGCGCTAGCTGGCGCGGAAAAAAGAAGAACTGACGTCAGCGCGCATGGGCGCCGTCTAAGTACTCCGACGACGTCATCCCGGCGCTCACGACGCCGACGACGGACGCGGAGCCGCAGACGACGCCTACCAGCGCGCAGGGGTATTGCTACGCAAAAGTTTCCGGATCCAGTCTGACGCCTGGGGATATTCTAAGGTAAGGAATCTATCACTAACGTGTCTCTTTCAGATGGGGTCTTGAGCAGGGTCCTGTGTCCTAGGAAGAACCAGTGGAGGGGGCTTATGTCTTGGCACCTGCACAGGAACGGTCACAGCTGGCTGCGGAGTTGGCGGAACAGCAGAGGTGGCTTTCTGTGGAAACCGCTCTTTGTAGTCCTGAACGAGGAAGCGCAAGTCCGAAACTAAGGAGGCTGGCAAGCACACCATTGGGGTCACTTGGGTGTGAACTTGGGTAGACACAGCTGGAGGAACTGATTCTTCAACCTCCTGCTCTTCGTCCGTACTCTGGCACTTGACAATCAAGTCTGAGGGGCTGGTGGCCTGGGTAAACATCTCCTCCTCCGGTTCTTGGTCCTGTAAGAGGCAGGATGGCGTCAGCTGTTGGACCTTACTAGGCGATGTCATCTCCGGAGTAATCGGTATTTTGGTGATTCTGATGGAGACATGGGATGTCTGAGCGTCCATCGCATGTGATAGGAGCTCGGATTCTTTCCAGGTACCAGCAGCCGTCGGTATGGTCTTCGTCGACGGTGCGTCCGGCGACGACGTTCTCGTCGACGGTGCCTTAGTTAACTTTTCCGCCGTCGACTGCTTCGTCGTCGGCGCCGTCGTCGACGGAGCGCCCTTCGTCGACGGAGTGCCCTTCGTTGACGGCTTCGTCGACGGTGTGACTTTCGTCGATGGTGTCGTCGTCGACGTCCTCGTCGACGGTGCCGTCGTCGACGTCCTCGTCGACGGTGCCGTCGTCGACGTCCTCGTCGACGGTCGTGTCGTCGACGGAGCGGAGGATGAAAGCGGTCTTCCAGCTGACGACGAGTGAGTTAGAGTCGTCGCTGAGGATGACGCCGACGACGCCATCGTCGTCGATACCGTCGTTGTCGATGTAGAGACGGTCTTTAGCGATGAGGTGGTCGCCGATTGCGCCGTCGTCACCGTAAGCAGTGGTTGCTTCCTGGGGACAGGAAGGTCCTTGCTAGACACGGTAGGCTTGCCCTCTGAAGACCTTTTGGACTTCTTAGGAGGGGTTGCTGAGTGGCCAGGCGAGGAAGCCCTAGGCCTCTTCAGAGAAAACTGTGAGGCGCCAGACATGCTCTCACCTTCGGAAATGAGGTCGCCTTCCGGTTTGTCCTTAAGCCTGTTTAGCCAAATTAGAAGTCTCCCTTCCCGGTCTTTCTGGGTCTTGACGGAGAACTTACGGCAGATCCTGCAGTCTATGGACTGGTGGTGAGGATAGAGGCAATATAGGCATTCCTCATGTTCGTCGTCCACGTGAAGCCTCAGTTTACCACAGGAGGCACAGGGACGGAAAAGTGCTCTCTTCTTGACATCAGCCATAGCAAGAAAGTCGAAAAAACTGTGAAGTTAGAAGAAAATCCAATATTCCTGAGGAGAACTCAGGTGGAGAATCCCTAGCACAACGTGCGGTAGAAAATCTGAGAGACTGAGGCTCCTCACAGGAAGGTTCTAGAGGGAGGTAGTTGCTGATTGGTTGTTTCTTTTACTTTGGTCCTTTTTTACAAAAGGACTCAGATAGGCTACCAAGGTGGGACCCTGGAGCCTACTCTGTTTGGTCCTTCCTGCATAAGGACCTAGATAGGTTACTAAGGCGAGCCCCTTAGACCTAATCTCTTTATGTATGTCTTAGGACATTACTTTTTTATATACCGGAGGCTCCCGTCTCGACGACGGGGAATGATTCAGGCATGTGAATCTATGAAAGACACCCAAATACTGGATAATGTTGGGATCTCTGTGAAGAGCCTGAAGTGGAGTGGGAGGTTTTAGCATGCTTTCTCCCCTCACTTGTCTTATCCTCTTGAGACCTTGCCCTCTTGCTAGAGGTAGAAGCTCTATCATCATCATCCGTGGAAGAGGATTTAAGCCACAAAAGGACTCTGGCCTCCCTATCCCTTAAGGTCTTAGAAGGGAAGGTACGGCAGATCTTACAGTTTTTTTCCTCATGTTTGGGATAAAGGCAATAAATGCAGTCCTTATGCTGGTCGTCCACATGGACCCTCTTCTTCTCTCAGGTTCTGCAAGGTCTAAATAAGGCCTTCTTGTCAGACATCTTGAAGCTCTGAAGAAAAAACTGAGTCAAGACTCAGGGAGACTCCCTTCCACACGACGTGTGGTGAAAATCTGAGGAGAGCTGGCTCTGCAGGGAAGGTTCTAGAGGGTGCTGTAAGCTGATTGGTTGGAGCAAAGACTTTGGTCTTCTTAGCATAATGATGTAGATAGGCTACTATAATCTAGGCCTCAGGCCTTTTCTAGGGCCTACTTCTACAAAGTGCTTTTGGCACTGCTTTTTTATTTACCGTGGGACTCCCGCCTCGACGACGGGGAATGATTCAGGCATGTGAATCTATGAAAGTAGTGTGGCTCACTGGTTAGAGGCGGCAGACCCGAGAGCAGAGGACGGCCTGGGACCAGGGTTCGATTCCCGGCGCGGCAGGTTTCTGGAACAGGGTCAGCGGACTCGATAATTCTCTCGCCTCGGTGCCCACTCTGATCAGCGTTCACACTCGGCAACTCTGGGCATTAGCTTGCCTCATCTTCACTAACGGCCCCACCAGACTGCCGGGGATGCCTTGTCTCACCCTGGAGACACCCATTAAGGGACCATCTCTCAGGGAAGCCAGGAAGGGTTTCGCAGCGGTCGAAGCGCCTTGGGACCCTCTGGGTAAGTAGTGCGCTATATAAATGCCTATACATACATACATGAAAGATACCCCAATACTGGATAACTAGGAGAGTATTCTTGAACATATGAGATTTTGCTATAGAAAGTGGGAAGATTTTGTTTTTGTCCTGATGAAGGTGGGCAGCTACTCCCATTGGACCAGGCGAAACGTGTCGATGCTCTAACTTTGGGAAAACACCACGGATATATGACATATGCAAACAACAGCTTTTGATTATCTAGCTAGAATGTGTTTTTGCCTAAAGCTTTGTGCATACAATTCACAGGTCCTAGTACCGTGGTGCTCCTTGACTTGAAACTAATTTTTCTTGCTGTGTTTTTGTCCCACATGCTGATTTATGTTGTTTAATGAAATGTTTTTAACTTGTCTTTTACACTTGTACAATGATTTTTCAATTTTATAGCTGTTTTTGTTATAACATTGTTAATAAATTGTTAAGCTATCTTTTTTTAATTTTGCTTTTGCAATGATTTGTTTTTCTGGTTCATAGTGTGAAACTCTGTGAGTGGGTCATATACATCTGGTTGAACGCTGAGTGTGGCTGTAAGATTGAGTTGTTACATTGGTTTCCCAGGGGAGCTTTTTTTCACATGGGTAAATATGTACCTGTGTATAGGAATCACAGTCTACTTTACTAGAATATTAAGTAGAACCCACTTTGTACCAAACCCAGATCACTTGGGCAGTGTGATACAGGGAGAGTTTGGCTACACACTGTACATATAGCCCTAAGAAAGTTATTCATGAAGCCCATGATCAAGCAACAAAACAGCCTCCCGATGGGCATAGTAAATGGGATTTTTTTTTAGCTGCGAGATCCGCAGATGAACTGTGTAATAATAAAGATTATTATATCCCTGATATTCACTCCCATTAGTCCCTTCTCTTCCCCCTTGATACTGCTCGGTACTGCTACTTTTATCTGCTTTGACTGTAACACAAAGCCACATATTGTTTTTTTTTCCTTTTATGCAAGTGTTTGTACTAGTTGAACATGGTACGCCAGATGTAATAACTGGACATTACAGAGCTAATTAGAAACCTTAGGAGCTTAGAGCTACCTCAAACATATGAAGGATAACCCTATGATGATACTTCAGACTGTGGCCCAGACATACACACTGTGACTGTTACCCTGATGTGAGAGTTTTCCCATTATTTCAGAGTAACTCATCTTTTGAGATGCATTTACTTTAGCACTCAAACTGATTCTGAGCTGAGTGTGTTTGTACAGCCACTCTTATTCCACCAACTACTGGTGAGTGGTGGGCCAAGAATGCCAAAGAATGGGGAACAGGCTTGTACCCCTGCCCTGAGGGCATGATTGTGTGAGGAACTGGTATCCTGTCTTTTACTTTGAGTCAAACTAATCTAGTGTGTGTTCTGATGCCAAGTCCTGTCCCTGGTAAATTGAGGTCCATAACCTGTTCTGTGACCTGCAGGGGTGCACCGTGCTAGCCCTCATTGTGAGCAATGGACTACTCTCCATGCCCTAGGTGCATCGCAAAGCAGTGGTATCAGTGTACTGTGTTCTTCAAGGCTACAGTGTGTCTGTGTTAAGAAGAGGCAAGCCTCCTGGCTCCTCTGGTGTAAAGTTTCGCTCTTATGTGAAAATAAGAACCTTGCACTGGCATCCTATGTGGAGTGTGCTTATGAGCAGCGGGAAGCACATGTATCGTAGCAGGACTCAGTGTGTTGTATGAATCTGAGAACGGGGGCCAGTGGGATCCAATAAATAAATAAAACTAACGTGATGTCATTATTAGCGCACACCTACTAATATTAAGTGACTGTATACCCTATACTCAATATGTTTTTGTAAAACATCCTTGACAAGTGGTAATTTCACAGGCATCAACATGTGATGAAATTCAAACGTCACTTGGTTTGATTTCAAACCCAAGCTCAACATCATTAAATAAATAATGCCTAGAAGAATAATGAATATAAAGCATCTTGTACCACTTTTTGATAGAGGTGCTACTATTTCAGCCACTTATGTGTGTGCATTCCTATGCCACACTGTATTCACTGTCCCACTATTTCTAAATCTGGGCCCAAAAATTATTTAAACAAGTATTTGCAATGCAAAAGGTCTGGCATTACTAAAAGTTTGAGCTATTGGCGTTGCTAATAATAATGCAATGGCAATAGATCAAACTCTCAGTAATGCGAGAGCTATTGCATTGCAAATCAATTGCGGCACCCGCGATTTAGCTTTAAATATCTTAAGGTAAAGCACGGGTGCCACAATTGCTTTAAAGTAAAGAAAAAGACATTAAAAATGTTTTTCTATTTCTTTAATTTTGAAGAAATTGCAGCACCCAAAGATGTTTAAAGCTAAAGCACGGGTGCGGCCATTGCTACAAATGGCGGCACCTGCGCTTTAGCTTTAAACATCTTAAGCTAAAGCGTGGGTGCTACGATTGCTCCAAAAGTAAAAAATTAGAAAACAAGGATTTTTTTCTATTTCTTTACTGTTGAATCAATCGCGGCACCTGCGCTTTACTTAAAATGTTTAAAGCTATAGCGCAGGTGCCGCGATTGATTTGCAATGCAATAGCTCTCGCAATACTGAAAGTTTAAGCTATTGCCATTGCATTAATATTAGAACACCAATAGCTCAAATTTTTAGTAATAGTAATGTGAGAAGTTTTGCATTGCAAATGCTTGTTTAGATGATTTTAGGTCCAAGATTTAGAAATAGTGGGACAGGCTCCTAAAATTCGTTGTTTCCCACCCCCTTATCACTTAGCTGTGAATGCGTTGCAGTCTCAAGGCCTAGTCTGTATGAAAAACGTACCCTCAGTAACGATTTATCTTTTGGATACTCTAGCTGCAGATTTCTCACCTTTGAATATCCTTGGGGCCAGACTAGATCTGGAAACTTTGGCATACCTCTCTGGCGACATAAGGGGTCTTCCTTGTTTTTGCTGCAAGTCTGGTGACAAGCCTGTGCTGTGGGGTGGGGTTAACTTTAAATAAGCTGATGAACAAAATTGGTTTCTAAGTCTGGTGGCTGGGGGAGGAGGCTGTAGCCCTTTGAGTTCAATGGACATTGAGTGCCTGGAGCTGTGGGTCCCGCCAGTAAAGCACACGAAAGGTCCCCCCCCCCCCCCTCTCCGACACGTCCCATAAATCATTGGTTCAATTCCCACGAGCCCTCATACCTGGCGCCTGTGGCCGAGAAATGTGCCAGTCTGTTCTTCAGGGTGAGATGTTGTTACAGCCTGTCTCCCTCCCCCCCGCCCCCAGCAGGGAGGCACAGAGGTGCCCTCCCATGAGAGAAGAAGGAAGAAGACGCAGAGAGATAGATACTGACCCCCCTCCCCCCACCCCATGAGAGAGGCACAGAAAAGGTGGGTGGGTGGATGGATGAAGGATGAATGCATGGATGGAAGGATGAAAGGGTGAATGGATGTATGTCTGGAAGGATGAAAGGGTGGACGGATGAAGGATGGATGGATGGATGGATGAAAGGGTGGATGGATGTATTGATGGAAGTATGAAAGGGTGGACGGATGATGTATGGATGGATGGATAAAAGGTTGCATGGATCATGATGGATGGATGGATGGATGGATGTGTGAAAAGGTGGATGGATGAATGATTGGTAGATGGATGGATGTGTGAAAAGGTGGGTGGATGAATGATTGGTAGATGGATGGATGGATGAAAGGGTGGGTGGATGAAGGATGAATGTATGAATGAAAGTGTGGATGGATGAAGGATGGATGTATGGATGGAAGGATGAAAGGGTGGATGGATGAAGGATGGATGTATGGATGGATAAAAGGTTGCATGGGTGAATGATGGATGGATGTGTGAAAAGGTGGGTGGATGGATGGATGGAAGGGTGGATGGGTAAAGGATGGATGTATGGATGGATGTATGGATGGAAGGATGAAAGGGTGGATGGATGTATGTGTGGATGGAAAGATGAAAGGGTGGATGAATGCTGAATGGATGTGTGGAAAGGTGGGTGGATGAATGATTGGTGGATGGATGAAAGGGTGGGTGGATGAAGGATGGATGTATGGATGAAAGGGTGGATGGAGGAAGGATGAATGTATGGATGGATGTATGGATGGAAGGATGAAAGGGTCGATGGATGAAGGATGGATGTATGGATGGATAAAAGGTTGCATGGATGAATGATGGATGGATGTGTGAAAAGGTGGGTGGATGAATGATGGGTGGATGATGGAAGGGTGGATGGGTAAAGGATGGATGTATGGATGGAATGATGAAAGGGTGGATGGATGAAGGATGTATGTATGGATGGAAGGATGAAAGGGTAGATGGATGAAGGATGGATGGATAAAAGGTTGCATGAATGATGGATGGATGGATGTGTGAAAAGGTGGGTGGATGAATGATGGGTAAATGGATGGATGAAAGGGTGGATGTATGGATGGAAGGATGAAAGGGTAGATGGATGAAGGATGGATGTATGGATGGATGGATAAAAGGTTGCATGGATCATGATGGATGGATGGATGGATGTGTGAAAAAGTGGGTGGATGAATGATTGGTAGATGGATGGATGTGTGAAAAGGTGGGTGGATGAATGATTGGTAGATGGATGGATGGATGAAAGGGTGGGTGGATGAAGGATGAATGTATGAATGAAAGGGTGGATGGATGAAGGATGGATGTATGGATGGAAGGATGAAAGGATGGAAGGATGAAAGGGTGGATGGATGAAGGATGGATGTATGTATGGATGGATAAAAGGTTGCATGGATGAATGATGGATGGATGTGTGAAAAGGTGGGTGGATGGATGGATGGAAGGGTGGATGGGTAAAGGATGGATGGATGGATGGAAGGATGAAAGGGTGGATGGATGGATGTGTGGATGGAAAGATGAAAGGGTGGATGAATGCTGAATGGATGTGTGGAAAGGTAGGTGGATGAATGATTGGTGGATGGATGAAAGGGTTGGTGGATGAAGGATGGATGTATGGATGAAAGGGTGGATGGAGGATGGATGTATGGATGGATAAAAGGTTGCATGGATGAATGATGGATGTGTGAAAAGGTGGGTGGATGAATGATGGGTGGATGATGGAAGGGTGGATGGGTAAAGGATGGATGTATGGATGGAAGGATGAAAGGGTGGATGGATGAAGGATGGATGTATGGATGGAAGGATGAAAGGGTGGATGGATGAAGGATGGATGTATGTATGGATGGATAAAAGGTTGCATGGATGAATGATGGATGGATGTGTGAAAAGGTGGGTGGATGGATGGATGGAAGGGTGGATGTGTAAAGGATGGATGTATGGATGGATGGAAGGATGAAAGGGTGGATGGATGGATGTGTGGATGGAAAGATGAAAGGGTGGATGAATGCTGAATGGATGTGTGGAAAGGTGGGTGGATGAATGATTGGTGGATGGATGAAAGGGTGGGTGGATGAAGGATAGATGTATGGATGAAAGGGTGGATGGATGTATGGATGGATGGATGTATGGATGGAAGGATGAAAGGGTCGATGGATGAAGGATGGATGTATGGATGGATAAAAGGTTGCATGGATGAATGATGGATGGATGTGTGAAAAGGTGGGTGGATGAATGATGGGTGGATGATGGAAGGGTGGATGGGTAAAGGATGGATGTATGGATGGAAGGATGAAAGGGTGGATGGATGAAGGATGGATGTATGGATGGAAGGATGAAAGGGTGGATGGATGATGGATGGATGGATGTGATGAGGTTTAACAGGCGCATTTATGGTTGTCAATAGTTGTTGATGATGAGGAGTACCAGTTTCTAGAAACTTTTATTGGAAGGGGTCCTTAAGCCTAAAAAGGTTTTACAAGGGGGTCTCGGCATCAAAAAGTTTGAAGACCTCTGGCTTAGAGGGTTCTCTATACAAACAATGGTAATACATTTAACTAAATAACATATAAAGGTAACAAGCTTTCTGTACATTAGTGGCTGCACAGAATGCATTTTCTTGAGGATCAGGTAAGAATCTCTGTAGGCAAAAGGGTTTTCATGTTCAGTGCATTTTACCATATGCGGAGTGATCTTTTGATTATTTTGTCATGTCTGGGGTAATGAAAGCATTAAACCATCATAAAGAATCGTTTTGAAACCTAATGCAACATGCCCAGATTCAAAATACTGAAGGTATGACAGTCTGAAATACCACAGTCTCTCACTGAGCCAAATTAAAAAATATATACGTTATTGGACGAGGCATGGAAAAAGTTCAATTTGTTGTCCATGCTAAGAAGTAAAAAAAATAACAGTTTTATATAAATTATGATTAATGTTTAAAAAGTTCAATTTTGGTTAGAATTGTTATAAGCCTGAACTAACAGTAAAGTCTACATTCTTAATAACAGGAAGCAGATAAACAGATAAATATAATTGGCAAAGAAGGGAAGGATAGGCTTATTACACAAATAAGCTAATTTCAAAAGGTAGGAGATGTCAGCAGTTTCTGTATCTATTTTAAGAGCCTGTGATAAAGAACAACCACTTTCTAGGCAAAAGGAATGCATTAAAAGTACCTTTTACTGTGTCCTACTCCTTTGGTATCATGTCTACAATGTATTTAGTATGCTATTGTAGGGTATGCAGTGTCTCTCTTTTAGAACAGGCCAGGCCCTATTATTTGATGCAGTGCAAATCTCTAAGACCAGGACTGTATAGTTTGGTATTTTCCTCAAATGTCTGTCCCGACACAATATTCAGTGTTCATTTGTATAAACTGGCTGAAGACGGCTTTAGTTGTCTGTTGCGAACACTAATTTAAACTATATTGGGGCACAGCATAATGCAGATGGTTACACACTGTGTATGTAGTTCATACAGTAATTACCTAGTTCACAATTTTACATGCATGGAATCATGGTACCACCTTGCTTACTTGTGTGCATTACAATACAAGCCAGATGGGTTAAAATTGCCAATACTTGTTTATACGTGACCTACTGTTGCACGTTATTCAGTAGTGTCTATAGCTCACCTGGCTTGAGGTGTTCCAATAGCCTTCTTGGTAGCTCCTTGCTTGTAGCCATTAGCACTGACATCGAGTGGTTGTTCTGGGACTTTACACCAACTGATCGCTAAAAAGAAAAGAACAACAGTTTCTCATTGCTTAGGCCATCTCATTATCTACAGCGGTACTTTAGGGGATGGGTATTTACAGAATGTTGAGCCTCAATTCCCATTTATATAAAATAGAAAGTGAATGACCTCAGGTCCCATCAGATTTGCAATCTTCAAAAACATAAGATTCAAAACAATTTTTCAATCCAGATATATGTTCCAATTGCCTCTACTAGTGCAGATCACGCTGGCTCACATAGGAAATTGATGCCTCTTTATGATGCACTACCAGTAAGAATAATTAAGATGCTAATGCGGGTGAGTGGTGCAAGTTAAGTATCTCAACTGTGGTGTGGGACATGACCTAGCACTGGTTTGTGACACTGTCCAGCACTGTTACGCGATGATTCCTTCTACGGGTCTGCGACGTACCATCGTATATGCAAATTGCACCTTTGCAGCCAGAAAGAACGGAGGCCTGTTAATGGAGATCATGCTCCTACCATGGACTTGCTGCAAACAACAGGGATTATAGTTACTCAATTTAACGGTACTTGATTTACTGGTCTAAGAAGGATTGAAAGTTGGAAGCCCTTGGAGGAATTCAAACCTGTGACCTGCCAATCACAACAGATGTCAGCAGTGAACTCCCTCTAATTTAACATCTGACTCCTTCGTTGCCAGCTATGGGAACAAATTATCAAGCAAAAATCATTTTGAAGACTATGGGCAAATGTCAACCACCTCATACCGGAGCAAAAGACATGGAGGAACATTATGTAGACAAGCTGAGCCTCATCCCCAGCTTGCCTCCGAAGAACAGAATTTTCACAATTGAACAGTTGACAAACTCTGCTTTTCATACAACTGAAAATGGTCATTCTGGTTTGAAAGAGAAGACTTGTATCACTCCAGGAAGTGTCCTCCTACAAGTCAACACAAAGAGTAATGCATTGCATTGTCAACACATAACATAGGCAGTAAACTCATTGTTGTAACCAATCTTAAAGCACAGAGTATGACAGACATTCAGGTAATGCATCTTTTCCTTGCTCATTGGCACGCAGGTATATTAACATCATGGGGATACCCTGTAACTCTAGGAACATGGGAATTTGCCTAGTTGAGGGTGAAGGAGTTGTCTACGGCAGAAGGCACCTTCTTTGCCCCCAGCTACGCAAATGTGCACACCGACTGGAGGCAGGAGCAGGTGGTCTGGACAAGTGAGATGGAAGACTACCTGGAGCATATCCAATTGTGGCTAAGATACATCAAACATTTGCTGACTGTGAAACAGTGTAGAAAAGATCGCAAAGTAGGTTTTTGAAAAACTGGGCAATAATCAGTTTCATTTAAGTTTACCACACACATTGAGCTTTACTTTAGTCAGAGACTGAGGCATAACATTGATGAGGTGAATGGGAGAATCGTATAGTAAATAAACAGCTGGAAATCTCTCGATATATATGGGCAATCAACATCCTGCGCACTTGAACTGGAGTATTCCATACAGGGAACTGGTGAGGGATGCAGGAACTGCAGCAATGATACTGCATACCAAATATAGAAGAATACAATAATGGCAAGATGTGGAGATAAAGAGTAACCTTAGCATATCCTCCGAAAGGCTACAGAGAAATTGACACATAAAAAGCAGTCATCACCCTGCGTTTTTGAACAACTGGAATATCCTGTACAGGGAAGTGCTTGCAGCACCCAGTAACTACAGCAATGAGGCTACATACCAAATGCAAAATGCCACTTGAGGGTTACAAATGCAAAAAGAACGATCAATGGCTGGAAAGATGAATAATGTCAAACATTCACCCCCAGTACAGTATCACTCTAAGTGGGATGGGTATGCCCAGACGTGGGTCTCGTGCGCACCATGCCACTAGATTCCAGCTATCCTGGCTGATGAGGGGTGATACCCCGAAATAGGTCCTAGCATGCTTATTTCCAGGCCAGGGAGGACCTGGCCTCGCAGTATGGGCTGGACTGTTCCCACGAGGAGCAGGGTCAAGACTGATTTGCATATGGCTAGGTTCAAACTGGGGTGGCCTAGTGAGCAAAAGAACAATGGTTTCAACCCAGATCTCTTGACTGGGGGGGTGAGTGGTTGAAAAATTTCAGCAGTCCGCCCATCATCTTGTTGTGTTTGCTATGTTCGCCCTAAGTGGCCAAGGGTATGATTAGACGTGGGGCCCTTGATCGCTGTACCACTGGATTCAAGCTAGCCTGGCTGATGAGGGGTGATACCCAGAAACCGGTCCCAGGATGTTTGTTTCCGGTCCAGGAAGGACCTGGCCTGGCAGCTCAGGGCTGACTGTTCCCATGAGGGTCGAGATTGATTTGCATATGGCTGGGTCCAAACTGGAGTGACATAGGGCCCAATGTAGGTAATTTTATTTTACCACTTCTTAAATACCGAATGATACCGAATCGGAATTTAAGAAGTGGTAAAATAGAGGGGGGGGGGGGGGTGTAGGTAATTCAGACTCGCTAAATACCGAATCGTTAACATTCGGTATTTACCGATTCTGTAAATACCGAATGGGTAATGCCCTTTGATTCCAATGGGCATTGAAGCCCATAGGAATCAATGGGCATTACCGAATCGGTATTTACCGATTCGGTAAATACCGATTTCAGCAAGGGTGCAGGGGGTGTCACTTTGACACCCTCTAGCACCCCAATTCCGGACTTGTGTGCCATGTGGCACACATACATGCCCTAAGGGCATGTCTGTGTGTCACATTGCACAGGTGTGTATGCACAGATATGCATGCACACATGAATTCGGTATTTTACCACCCAATAGGATTGGGTGGTAAAATACCGATTCTTAGGGGCCTGTGGCACTCTTAGGAGTGCCACCCACATGTGGATTTACCGAATCAGTAAATATATAGATTCGGTATTTTACCGATTCTGTAAATTTACTGATTCGGTAAATTTACAGAATCGGTAAAACATAGGCCCCCTACATCTGAAAACCCATTTACAGGTCGGTAACGGCCGAATTCGGCCGTTACCAGCCGGTAAATGGCCACCTACATCGGGCCCATAGTGAGCAAAAAAATAATGGATTCAACCCTATCACTTGCCAGGGGGTGAGTGGTCAAAAGGTTTCAGCACTCTGTCCATCATCTTGTTGCGTTTGCTCTGTTCTATCTTCCTGCATACCTGGCACTTTGTCTCTAAATGATTCTATTGTGTTCAGTGCACACATAGCCCCTAATTGCCCTTCAAAGGGGTCCAAATATCTTTAAACAGCGAGACTCATATTCAAACTTGTTTTGCTGGATTTCCAATTTTTTACCTGGAAGTTGTTCAGGCAGCTTCCATCCATTCCTTATTGTTCTTCAGATAAATTCACATATGTGTGGCGCATCGGCCTAGATGTCATTGCTTTTTCCCCGTTACAGAACTGTATACATAGCTTCACTTTGTCTCCTGCACAATTTTTAGCAGGTGAGCTCTTTGGACTTGTTTTGAACCTTATTTCCTTGGTGCTCGAATCTTTATGCTTTCGATTGATTGGCACTGTGTCAATGATTGAGGTGGCTGGGTTCATCATGCTAAGAAGTATATAGGATAAGGATTATTTTGAATGCATGATGTATTTGAAACTTAAAACATAAAAACACTTCTCGGTGACATAAATGGGCATAATATAATTGCCCGCTCTAGCCTTGAGAAAGTGGCACTTATGCTTGTTGCTTGATGGGTCAAAGTCTCCTAGCATGGTATCCACAGTGTCCTAATCTGGCGCTGTATAAAGGTCGTATGCACTGCTAACCACTGATCTGCATTGGAAACAAGGTGAGTGTCATCTCGTCTTTGCACCTCCTAATCATTGCTGCTCAAATCTGCAGGCGTCAGGAGAAGTACTGCCTGGGCGCTTCCTCTTTATGGCCTAATCAGTGTGGTTTCAGAGATGAGGGTACTTTCCCCTTAGGGCAAGCCAGGAGTGTAGCAGTCAATGCAGAGGAGCCTGTCTATATGATCTAGACAGAAGGGTCACAGGCTGTGGAACTTGGCTGCCAAACTTGAAGTAGCGTAGGAAGGAATTTGGCATTTAAATCTTGATATATCTCTTAAGAAGCTCAGGCAATTTCAAGGCGCCTGAACCATGCGAGATCTGGGTATATATTCTGAGGGCACACAGCACGGGTATTTTTGAGCTAAATTGTATTACTTGGCGAAATTTTCACCTTCTACTGTGAAGCACTGGTTGCACTTCACTTTAAAACGGCTTATGCTTCCCCAGTTGTGCCTTTGCTCGTGTAAACTGGAAGGTCCCCAAACGGGCATCAAGAAGTGTTGCAGTAAAGATAGGTAAACTGGTGTGGCAACAAACAACCTATCCAACTGCTGACTGGCTGGAAGGCAGGGAAAAGGCTTTAAACAGCTAGATCAGTGTGGAACTTAAACATTCTCCTGTGAAGAACTGCTTACACTTTATATTTAACTGACTTCACTTTCCAAATCGAGCCCTTGCCTGTTAAGGTCCGCTGCTGAAATGGGGTCAAGATATGACGCCGGTAGGATTAGCAAGGAGGTAGTGATAAACAACCCAACTAGCACCTGATTCGCTGGAAAACAGAGAAAAGGCTCTGAACTGCCAAAACCATGCAGCAGTGACGCACACTCATATGCAAAGAGTGCGAAGTACAACGCTGTTGTGCCAGTGGGATGGAGAGCAGTGTGCAGGTGATCTTGGCAGTTTTCTTGCTGGCTTTGTTAAATTTCTCTTTAAAGAAGAAAGTATTCCTTTTGGACAATTCTTGAGGACACACTGTGTCAAACAGTCCGACTCTTCTTTAGGTATGCAGGAAAGCAGTGGGGGAGAGAGGGAGGAGCAAGGATTAGCGCAGTTTAATAAAGAAGCTTCCTGAAAAGTGTTAACAGGCAGATTTGTAGACTTCGTCACAAAGTCCTCTACTAGGGGAACGGTCAACTGGCTATAGGATTAAGCGGAATCAAACCAAACCATGTAGCACTGTTTCATATCCACATAAGGGCTCACTTAATAAATCAACTTCCTCTGAAAGTTGTGAGACCAAGTGTTTTGAAATAGTCTGTCCCAGTGGAACCAAATTTCTGCTAGCCCTCCGAGTCCTCATACAGAAAGGCCTTGGGGTAAAGGAAACTGTAAACAATACCATTCGTGAAAGCACAAAATGTCACATAGAGCAACTTACAGACCAGAGAGAGGGGTACTATGTAGCACCTGGCTCCAGGACATTAGAGGAAATGGCAATGGCCGTGTCTCTACAATGATAAAATAGAAATCCAGGAGCAACCAGCTCCTCAAAATGTACCTGCTCTTCTATTCTAGATCAACTCTACTCTCTTCCCACAATGATTGGGACACTTGTTGATGGTAGTAAACAAAGCGATATCAGTCCCTTCCACTAGTAGGGAGGTTTTGAAGAAGAATGGATAATGTTAAGCAGCCAACTGAGTGCTACATAAGTAGCAAAATCCCTGTGACAAAAAAATGAAGTATTAGAAAACAATCAAGAAGACATATTAAGGGTCTCAAATGTGTTATCAGCAACTGGGTGAGAGAACAGTGAAAGATGTAGCACCTGATATTTTCAGATAATTGCTTAAACACAGATAACAGCTTATTAAGAAAGAACAAGAAAAGGCTAAAAAAGCTTAACGCACAAGTTACTACTTGTGTAACGATATATCTGTAAGAGACATTAGTTAGTGATAGATTCCTTACCTTAGAATATCCCCAGGCGTCAGACTGGATCCGGAAAGTTTTGCGTAGCAGTACCCTTGCGCGCCGGTAGGCGTCGTCTGCGGCTCCGCGTCCGCGTCCGTCGTCGGCGCCGTGATGACGGTGTCGGAGTACTTAGACGCCGCCTCCGCGTGCTGACGTCAGTTCTTAGCCACAGCTTTTCCGCGCCAGAAGCGCAGAGCCATGACAAAAACCGACACTGGTGCCAAGAAACTAGGGCCCTGAAAGGGGATGACCTTAACCCTAGATATCGGTTTGCAGAACGGGGAGGATGGGTGGGTCGGTAAGGAATCTATCACTAACTAATGTCTCTTACAGATATATCGTTACACAAGTAGTAACTTGTGCATCTGAAAGAGACACGTTAGTGATAGATTCCTTACCTTAGAATAGATACCCCAGCAATACCATCCCCGTGGTGGTGGGTCTGCGAACCAATATTTACACCAGAAAGTCCCGGAGAACAGAACGGCCGAAGTAGCCGTCCCTCCGGACTTGACTGTCCAGGCAGTAGTGCCTTGCAAACGTGTGCAACGAGGCCCACGTAGCTGCCTGGCAAATGTCCTGCAAGGGCACACCTCGGCCCAAGGCAGTTGTAGTGGCCGTGGCTCGAGTGGAATGAGCCCTCAGCCCAACAGGGGGTTCCTTCTTAGCTAAGGAGTAACACGCCTGGATGCACATGATAATCCATCTAGAAATGGTCCTCTTGTGCACCGCTTTCCCTTTCTTAGCGCCCGCGTACCCAACAAAGAGTTGATCATCCACCCGGAACTGGCGTGTGCGATCCAGATAGAACGAGAGCGCACGTTTTGGGTCCAGACGGTGGAGCCTCTCCTCCTCTCTCGAGGTGTGCGGAGGCGGAAAGAAGGTGGGCAATGCGATGGACTGCCCAATGTGGAAGGCCGTGACCACCTTAGGCAAGAAGGAGGGCTTAGTCCTCAAAACAACCTTGTCCGGATGGACTGAAAGGAAAGGAGGCTTACAAGAGAGAGCCTGGAGCTCACTCACTCTCCTGGCAGAGGTGATGGCTACCAGGAAGGCAGTCTTCAAAGAAAGAAGGCGAAGTGGACAGTTGTGAAGTGGCTCAAAGGGAGCGCACATCAGAAATGTCAGAACCAGGTTCAAGTCCCACTGAGGCATCACGAAGGGAACAGGAGGAAAAGTATGAGTGATGCCCTTCAGGAATCGATTTACGATAGGGTACTTGAACAAAGAAGGTTGGTCAGGCAGCCTCAGAAAGGCTGAAAGAGCCGAAAGATAGCCCTTGATAGTGCCCAGAGCAGAGCCCTGCTGGGCAAGAAGAAGAGAAGAATCTCAGAGAGAGGGGCATTGAGGGGATCCACAGCCTTTGCTGTGCACCATGCCACAAATCTGTTCCACCTGCAGGCGTATACCGTCTTTGTGGAGGGACGCCTGGCTGCCAGAATGATGTTGCAAACTTCAGGAGGCAAGTCAAATGGCCTCAACTGTCGCCGCTCAATCTCCATGCATGGAGGTGGAGACTGGACAGGTTCGGGTGGAGGACCGTCCCCTGCTGCTGCGACAGAAGGTCCTCCTGAAGAGGCAGACGAACCGGGGGATCGACTGACATACTGAGTAGCTCGGGATACCAGTACCTTCGTGCCCAGTCCGGAGCCACAAGGATGACTTGTGCCCGGTCGCGCTTGATCTTCTTCAGCTCTCTGGGCAGAAGAGGTATAGGCGGAAAGGCGTACAACAGACCGCAGCTCCACTCGCGACGAAAAGCGTCTCCGAGCGAGTGCCGCCTTGGAAATTCCAACGCGCAGAACAGATGACATTGCGCGTTCTCTTTGGTGGCGAATAGATCTAACCAAGGCTCTCCCCATCGCAGAAAGAGGCCTTGCGCCACGTCCGAGTTCAGACGCCATTCGTGATCCATCGAGCACCGACGGCTGAGTTCGTCCGCCCTGGCGTTCAGAGAACCTGCCAGGTGTTGAACCACCAGAGTCACGCCCTGATGTTCCAGCCATTGCCAGAGGCGCAGAGCCTCTTGGCATAGGGTCCACGACCCCACTTCGCCCTGTTTGTTGCAGTACCACATGGCGGTGGTGTTGTCCGTGAACACCTGCACTGCATTCCCTCGGACAGACGGGAGGAATGCTTTCAGTGCCATACGAATCGCCCGCAGCTCCAACAGATTGATATGGAGCCGGGACTCCGCCGGAGACCAGAGTCCTCTGATCTCCGCCTCTCCCAAGTGGCCTCCCCAGCCCTGGAGGGACGCGTCCGTCACAACTACGTGCTCCGGTTGGGGAAGGGAGAGGGATCTGCCGTTGACCCAATCGCGGTCCGTGAGCCACCACTGCAGCTGTCTCGCAGTGCCCTCCGAGATCAGGACATGGTCGGAGAGGTTGCCCCGGTGCTGGGCCCACAAACTTCAGGTCCCACTGCAGAGCCCGCATCCGCCACCGTGCGTGATGCACCAGAAGGATGCAGGAGGCCATCAGCCCCAGAAGCCTCAGCGTCAACCTGACCGAAACCCGGGATAACGGCCTGAAGATCGGAATCAGGGCCTGTATATCCCGGACCCGCTGTTCGGGCGGGTAAACCCGAAACTGCGCCGAGTCGAGAACCGCTCCGATGAAAAGGAGCTTCTGAGAGGGGCACAGGTGTGACTTCGGCACATTGATGGAAAATCCCAGCCGGTGCAGGAGATCCGCCGTAGTCTGGAGGTGGTTGACGACTGCCTGGGGCGAGCCCGCCTTCAACAACCAGTCGTCTAGGTAGGGGAAGACTGAAACCCCTAACCTGCGCAGGTGAGCTGCGACCACCGCCATCACCTTCGTGAACACCCGTGGGGCGCTGGCAAGGCCGAAGGGGAGCACTGTAAACTGAAAGTGCTCGAGGCCTACCGTGAACCGCAGGTAACGCCGGTGGGCCGGCAGGACGGGGATGTGGAAATACGCATCCTGCAATTCCAACGCTACCATCCATTCTCCTGGGTCTAGGGCAGCCAAGACCTGAGCCAGTGTCAGCATTTTGAACTTCTCCTTCCGGAGGAAGCCGTTGACGTTCCTCAGATCCAAGATAGGGCGTAGGCCCCCTTTGCCTTTCTTGGGTACCAGGAAGTAGTGGGAGTAGCAACCACGACCTATTTCTGGCCCAGGAACGCGCTCGATGGCCCCCTTGGCCAAGAGGGCCGAAACTTCCTCCTGCAGGAGCCGCAAGTGATCCCCCGATACGCGGTGGTGTTGCGGTGGCATGGCTTGAGGGGTCGTCTCGAAGGGGAGGGAGTAGCCCCTTCGGACGATCTGCAGCACCCACCAGTCCGAAGTGACTGTGCGCCAGTGAGAGTGGTGATGGCGAACCCTGCCTCCCACTGGCGTCACATGGGCCGAAAAGCACGGACTAGGAGGGTTTAGAGGCGGATGCTGCGGGGGCAGGTGTGGACTGGCTCCGCCTGTTTCCCCGACCACCTCCGCGGCGGTTTCCACGGCCGCGCCGCGCTGGACGACAGTTTGCGGCGATTGGCTGGCGGCACGTGTGAGGGCGCCCCTTCCCTGGCCATGAAAGGGGCGAAAGGCACTCATTTGCTGGCGCGGGCCGAGAGGCCCAAGGACTTGGCCGTAGCCCTGGAGTCCTTAAAGCGCTCAAGCGCGTGATCTGCCTTGTCGCCAAAGAGGCGACGGCCATCGAACGGCATGTCCATGAGTGTATTTTGGACGTCTGCCGAGAAGTTGGCGGATCTCAGCCAGGCGTGGCGTCGTATCGCCACCGTCGTAGCCATCGCTCTGCCCAGCGAGTCAGTAGTATCCAGTCCGCACCTGATATTATACTTCGCTGCGTCCCGGCCCTCCAGTAGGGCTTGGCCGAGTTTGGCCCGTACCTCCAACGGACACTCTGGCAGCACTTCCGCCACCGTTTCCCACAGAGAGTGGGTGTAACGGCCCAAGAGGCATGCGGTGTTGGAAGACCGCAGTCCCAAGCTAAGGGACGAGAACACCTTTTTGCCATAGGCCTCGTACCTCTTGGATTCCCGATCGGGAGGAGCTGTCGGGAAGGCGGTCTGGGAGTTAGAGGCCTGGATAACCAGACTCTCGGGGTGGGGTGGGTGGACAAAAAACATGGGTCGCCCGGGGCCGGGCGGTGGCGTCTGGCCACGTTCCTATCTACAGGCGAACCTGTAGCGGCCTGGACCAAGTGCCCAAAAGAACGTCCGTCAAGGCCTCATTAAACGGCAGCAGAGGCTCCATGGAGCATGACTGCGGCTTAAGGACCTCAGTGAGGAGGTTAGTCCTCACGGCCGCGACGGGGAGCTCAAGGCCCAAGGCCTTAGCAGCCCTCATCAACACCACACTATAAGTAGCGCCCTCCTCCGAAGCCACGGTAGGAGGAGAGACGAATCCAGTGTCTGGAGAGGTGTCCAGGCCACTGGCCTCCCCAAGGTCTCCTGTCCAGTCCATTGTAGACTGACATTCCCTTGTCAGAGGGTCCTCAGACCCCTCCCAATTCTCCTCGTCCCCCATCTCCTGAGATTCAGGGTCATAAGCAAATGAGGTGGGTTCATATTAGAATTGAAATTCTCCGAACGGCGTCGAGAGCGGCGTCGGTAGACGTCGACCCGACGTCGGAACCCAGTGAGAGGAGGCATCGGGGCCGGCGCCGCCCGAGGACGACGCCAGAGGGGACACCATACGGACCGACCCCGGGGGGGTCGTAAGGTCCACCAGGGACGATCCAACGCCCGATGAGGGTCCAGCGGCATCCTGCGGCGCCGGGCCCGAAGGCACCGACGACGCCGGGGCCGCTGCATCCTGCGGCGCCGGGCCCGAGGGCACCGGCGGTGTCTGTATCGTGGGGCCCTGCGGCGCCGGGCCCGAAGGCGCCGGCGGCGTCGAGGCCGGAGCATCCGACGGTGTCGGGGTCGAAGCCCCCGACCCACTAGGGCCCCCAGACGGGTTCACTGGGCCCGAAGGCGCCGTGGAACCCGTCGGAGAAGAAAGGGATCTCATGGCCATGAGGAAACGCTCGATCTCCTCCGGCGTCGCGTTCAGCCCAGGGACCGGGGGGTATGGGGCTGGACGCGGCGCCCGCGACTCCCGAGGAGCCGCGTGGGCGGTGTCACCCGAACCCCCGGCCGCATCGTGCGAGCGTCGGGGGGAGTCGGAAGAGCGATGATGTCTCTTCGACTTCTTGTGCTTCTTACCTGACGACTTGCACCCAGAGGAGTGGCGCCGACTCCCGGAGCTGTGACGGCTCCGTCCCCGCGACCTGTCCCTCGACCTCCCGTGGAACCGGGACCGGGACCTCACACGGCGCGGGCCGACTGGCGGATTTCGAGTCGCCTGCGGGACCGCTCCCGCCTGGCCTTCCTCGAAAGGGCCTGACAGTCGGAGCAGGCCTCGTCGTCATGGTCGACGCCCAAACACAGCAGGCACAGGCGGTGGGGATCCGTAACCGACATGGTACGGTCGCACTCGTCGCAATGCTTGAATCCGGGCATCCCTAACGGCACCGTCGGAGTCGTAGGACTTCGAAATAGATCAAAAGAGATCACAAAAGTTTAGTCAAAAAGTGACTAGGGAACTGCATTTTCCAGATCTGCGCTGGCTGGCGCGGAAAAAAGAAGAACTGACGTCAGCACGCGGAGGCGGCGTCTAAGTACTCCGACGACGTCATCGCGGCGCCCACGACGCCGACGACGGACGCGGAGCCGCAGACGACGCCTACCGACGCGCAAGGGTACTGCTACGCAAAACTTTCCGGATCCAGTCTGACGCCTGGGGATATTTTAAGGTAAGGAATCTATCACTAACGTGTCTCTTTCAGATAAAAAGGATACACAATTAGATAAACTAGATAGGAAATAACTAGGTCGCAGGGCCAAAGGTTTTCCCAACCTTTGAGAAACAAAAAAGTGAGACGAGCAGTAACAACGCAACTAACAAATAACTTTTCTGCTAGTACCAAAACGGCCCCGCAGGAAAACGTTTAGACCATCTTGGTGGAACAACTCAAACAGAAAATAATGTTGCACCCCTAGAACGTCAGTCTGAGCACATAATTCCAAAGACCTTTCAGGCTCTGAAGCACAGCAAAATAGATCCAATCACTTCTAGACCACAGACACCTTCTGATGCACCTCAGATACTTCAAACAGAGCCACTAAACAACTGTCGTCCTGATATCCTTGACAACCACTCTAATCAACAAGGGACAACCCAAGACTTTCGTGGTGGTGAGACCAGCAACCGAAACAGAAAGCCGTCTAGTTTGAGCACTAGAGTCCACTTAGACTTGGAAGCACCACAGCCTTCTGACTTGCCCAGCCTAGTACACATACCCCAGACTATAGAATGGTAATCCCCGGACGGCCTACAGAAGTGAAGACGCAAAGTGCAAATTAAAGTGGCAGTCTTCTTGTAGGTCATCTACATTTTTGTCATTCCACATTGGGGCATTGAGCTCTAACAAGCAAAACTTAGATGAGAGTATTTTTCAAGCTAATAAATCTAATGTGATCAAACCCAGTGTTCTAGAAAAAAAATTGTTGGTCTACCCAGAGTATTTATCGAAAGCATAAGAGATGTCCTTGATAGGAGTAATATAATTTCCCTCATTAAGTTGCAACCTAAATTTGTGCAATCACCGTTCGAAGGACAACATTTCTTTGGCATTCCAACCAAGTTGAGGCCGACCCCAGAGAATCAACTGAAGAATTCTAAATTAACACTCGTGCTGTGGAACTAATTTTCAAGAGCAGAAGCGTTTTCAAATATGAAGAAGTAATCACCACAGAGAGCCTATTCCCGGTTGGATGGACTCTCTCCGAAGGAATCTTTCCCCAGGTTTATTGCCACTGCGAATGGGGCCTATAGGCAGACTATGGAAGGTTGTATGAACCAAGAGACTGATATCTCTGATAAGTGGTACTTGCTGAACTCGGACCACCTGTCTACAATCCAAGTCCCGAACTTGGCCCTAAACTCTCCTGTACTCAAGTCACTCCTTTCCCTTTGAGGGCCACAACTCTTGTGGCGATCCGAGTTCTTACCCACTTTTTTGATGGAAAAGGAAAATTTGTCAGGACCAGTTGGCTTGATATTGTTTTTATATTGTATACCTTTTTTTCCTTATGACCCTGCCCGGGATGGATGGGAAAACCGAGGAATGTTGGAGGAAATGATTTGGTTGTCTATGTTACAAGCTGATAAATATGATGCAATACTTAAACCTCAACATGATGAGGAGTGAACACCTCTAATTGAGCATACAAGGCCTAAACGCCCATAACAAACGAAGCCAAGTTTGGAGATACATCCCAAAACACCACCCCAATGTTATCTTTCTCCAGGAAACACGCCTACTCAGAAAAGGTCATCAGGGGATGAGACACCCTGAATATCAAAAGGTGCGATAATTGAAAAATTGATGGCATCCCTTTAGGGCACACAGAATGCAGGGGCAATTTTCCTCCTTGCAAAGTTCAAAGAAACAATTTTGACGAGTTGATTCTAATTGAATACGTTTATGTTTAATTCATTTTAAACATTCAAGTATGTTTACACATACTTAGCATAATTGATGAAGTTTTAACTTGCAATATCAAAAATTAATTTCTCCAGCTCCAATGCATTTCGGGCCATGCCCTTCGCCTGGGAGCATCTAAAAAACAACATATAAGCCATATATGTAATATCCACCTATTGATTTCAACAAGAATAACATGCTATATCATATTAAACAGGTAAACGTGCTAGTTATGCAAAAAGTCGTTAAACGTTCTCATGTTGATATAAAGAAAAAGATCGTGCAACGGACGTGTAGACGCATGCTAATAGTAATTACCAAAAGTGTGGGCTATCGACCGGTTATGCCCCAACACATTACAAGATCTTATTTTCACACACTACTAGCGGAGCAACTTTAAGAGGTCCAAGGGGGAATTCATAGAGGGGGGACTTCCACTCTGCATGGGACATAGAGATAGAAACATGAATTCTTGTCAAGGGATAGGAGCAATGTTGCCCCCTCTAAAAGTTGATCACTTAACTGAGACTAGTCAATGCATGGTACCATTTGCACCCCGACCTGAGGATCTACTCATTGTAATCCCATGGACATACCACCTACTCATGCATAGACTTAGCATTTATCACCCACTTTCTACTCCAAACACTGGACTAGGACATAATTTCGGTATCTGATCACGCTCACCAGGCACTTACCTGAAAAGATATGCTTTGTCCGCTTCAGGGTCCACCCTACTGCGGTTGATCCCGTAAATATTGAGAAGTCCAGTGAATAGGACTACCATTCATGATGCATTTAAGGAATACATTTTAAGTAATACTGCACTTAATGGTTCTTGCCATACACTTTGAAAGGGACAAGGTGGGCACTCTTTTAGCACATAAAATTACACTACACAATATCAAATCATATATTGCTCCAGTTAAAACACACTCTGGTTCATGGAATACAAAGGAGAGGGTAAAACAGGAAGCCTTCTACAGATTAGTTTATGCACTAAACACTCAAGGGGGAGAGAACCCAGCTGACATCATGGCTTACCTTCACAATTATGACTGGACACCTATCCTCTTTCTGCACAGGGACCAACTAGAATCTCCTACAGACGCAACTGAGCTGGAACAAGCTCTTAGACGCATGCCTCTGGAAATGTCTCCGGGACCAAAGTCTTCTTTCCCCTCTCACAAGAAAATCTAACAACTTTGTTTAACTCTTTTATACAACATACTAGTCTTACTCCCAACATGTGCAAAAAAGAGATTGCAATAATCCCTAAATAGAACAATGGCCTGGCTAACTGTGCATCTCATCTCCCAAATGCCCTTCTAAACTTGGATGCAAAACTCTACACCAAAATACTTGCAATGTGACTGGGCCCTCTTCTTCCTGGCCTATTGATGCGGACCAATTCAGCTTCATTCGCAACTGACAGGGAGCAGACAATATTTGGTGCCTAGCTCATCAGGTCAAAAAACTCATAGGCACAGCATAGCAATTGTGCTGTTATCCCTTGATGTGGAGAAAGCATTCAACTGGGTTAGCGGGGCCTTTCTCAGCGCAAATCTGGGAAAAATACACCTTGGTCATGTATGATAAAAGCATGGCTGCCTATACCTCTCCCACAACAGTCATCCGCATCACTGACCAGTGCACCAATCCCATTAATCTAGCAAGGGGTACTAAACAGGGTTGACTCCTCCTCTCTCCACTTTGCCCTGGTGGTAGAAACACTGGCTATGAAGATTAGGCAAACTCATCTAATCAATAAATACTTTCACAGGGCAGGGGTCGAGAATCGGGGAGAATTGTAATGTAATTCGGTGACAGTGTCGCAGTTAGATGTTCCTGTTCCTGTTTTGTTGCACATGTTCACCATTAGGGATTGGGATGCATATGTAAGGCATGTTCTCCCCCTGCAGGGGGGGGGGGGGGAACATGAGGACACACTTGGGCGCTCATGATTTCTCTACGGACTAATTGCATGTACTGTTATAGCGCCTCTCGTTGTGCCCCACTGTCGGTGCACTTCTGCCCAAGAACGGCTGTAGAGATGAAATGTGTGTGACGAAGTGCCTAATGTAATGCTACTTTTTATAAACAACAATAAACAGATTTGACCCAAAAAATGAAGATTAGGCAAACTCAGGAGAACATGGGTATACCATTCGGGGAGTGACCCCATAAAGTAAACCTGTCTGCAGATGACTAACTTCTTACTCTGACCAACCCCTCCGAGTCTTTTTCAGGACTGGTGCAGGGCTAGATGACTCTGAACTGGTATCTGGCTTCAGGATGAACAAAGAAAAATTCCATGACCTCAATCTGACGGTTCCCCCTTACATTCTCCCTTGTTTGCAAGCACTAGTCCCCTTCACTGGACTTCTACTTCCATTAGGCACCTGGGACTTAATATAACGAGTCGTCTTGAAGGGTGGTCCAAGGTTAACTGGGTTGAATACCATAAGGCACGTCCTCAAAGACATTAGGAGATGGTGCCTTTTATATATTTCATAGCTAGGTTGCAACAATGTGATTTAAATGAATTTCCTTCCCAGAAAAATGTATCTCTTTCAATTACTTTCAACTCCCATACCTCAACAGTTATCACCCTGCTCCAGACCAAGGTGCGTTCTTATATGGGGAGGTAAGAAACATGCATTCTCATCAAGTTTTTTATGCAGGACTTGCTATGGTGAGTCAAATTTCATCAGGGTAAGCTATTTTTACGGCCTACTCGTCCTTTCTGGCAAGCTGCCAAAGAACAGCTGTTCTGTTCACTCACAAAGAGAATGAATAATAAAGATGTATATAAATCTTGTTTTTATCTTGTCACATTTGCTCAGCATTCAGAGACAGCCACCAGAAGTCACTTTGTCTTCCTACATTTTCTTTTCTTTGTCTGACTGTGAAGTTAAAGGATTTTGTAAAGTGAACCGTGTGACTATCGTGCTGTGTAAAGTGTGTGAAATTAAAGGCTGTAAGATAGTGTTTTTATTCTAACACAACATTGAGCTAGCTAATATGTGAACTGTACAAACACCTCAAAATATTTTCAGTAATTATGGAGGCAAATTTTTATATTTCTGTGTGGTGAAAAAAATATATTTTTTTAGAGGATGAAAACAAAGCAGAACACTTTACTTGGTGAAGTGTAAGTGATGAATATTTTGCTGAAAACATTGTTTTATCAGTAAAACTGCAGGTTAGTGGGAACATTTGTGGCCATTTCAATGGAAAATGTGCTGTCTGTAAATGACGGTGCACTACCACATCATGCTTTAGTAATATATTTATTCAAAGTGAGTTTTTAAACATGAATTAAGAAATATTCTTACCCCCACTCTGATGACAAAGCTATTAGTGAACTAACCCCCAGATGCATCAAAGTTATGTTTTGCGAGTCCTTAATAGCGAATTTTAAGGAATCGCTATTAAAGACTCGCAAAACGTGATGCATGTAGGAATCGCAATGTTATTTACGATTCCTACTGATTCCTTATTTGCGATTCGCTAGTTGCTAATCGCAAATAAGGAATGGCTTTCCCATTCATTCCTATGGGCCTAAGGCCCATAGGAATGAATGGGAAAGCCATTCCTTATTTGCGATTAGCAATTAGCGAATCACAAATGTGCTGCAATTTCAAGGGTGCCAGGGTGTCCAAAGGACACCCTATTGCACCCTTGAAATGGTAATGTTCACTGGTGTTGCGCACACACATGTCCCAAGGACATGTGTGTGTGTAATATACAACTTAAAAAAATGCACTAAAGTGCATATTTCTAAGTTTTTGCTTTTTACCACGTAGTTTGGATTCGCGGTAAATAGCGACCCCAGATTGCGAATTTGCAATCTTGGAATGGTTCATGCATTGCATTTAAGGAATCGCAAATTACGATTCCTTAAATGCAATCGCAATTTGAGAACTCGCAATTATTTGCGAATTCTTAAATTGCGAGTGCATGAACCCTTGATGCATCTCAAATGCCATTTTTGCGGGCGCAAACGTACGAATTTTGCGATTCACACCGTTTGCGCTCGCAAAAATGCTTGACGCATCTAAGTTTAAGAGGCAAGTTCAGGGTCATGTGATCCCTATATGGTGGTTCGATTCTTATTAAACACGGAGCATGATTAGTCTATTAAATTTAAAAATATTTTTTTTGTATACCTGAAATGCTGAACTCTCATATTTGAAGGTGTTCTTATATGTTGAAATGAAGAAAAGGTGGCACCATAAAATAAAATATTTGCCTAGTACCACACAATTTGAGACCAGTTTACTGGTCACGTACCTTGCAGTTAGGTAGAGTATATTATTTAAAATACTAGACCTGCAGGTCTAGTAAAATTTTTATGATTTTTTTAGGCCTGTGCTAATCTTATGGAATATATAGCTGGGCGGCACACTAACTTTATCTTTCGGAGTGGGTGGTGAGGTAAAGTGAGAAGAACTAGCTCTGCATGGACCATTTTGCCCGTTATGAGACCTAATCTGGCTTCCCGACAAAGTAGATCGAAGAGCACCTATATTGCTGCACCAACAAAGACTGTGTTGGATACGTGGTACCACGTAGCTATTAAGAAGCAGCTTACCATATCCCCTTCTCCTACTACGCCTATAGCAAGAAACCCAGACTTTACCCCAGCAGCAGATTCCCTGCAATTTCCTGAGTGGTCTGAGAACTACAGCAGGACTCAAAGGTTTTTTTTAAATTAATCAATGCACAGAAGACTTTCAAATTTCCGAACAATGCCGGCTGCATTACTACCACTCACACACTGGGCCATGCAGCTGTCAAATGCCTTAGCTACCACAAGGCCACCCATTTTTAGAAAATTTGAGAAAATGGTCCACACATTTGAAGGAATGAAGGGCCTTATATCTAGAACTTATCACAATATCCAAGATTCCAAACAGCTCACCAAGCATCCATTTCAATATCAGTGATGGGGGAACTGAAGGTGGATATGCAGGGCAAGCATTAGGAGCATTTATGGAGCAACATCCCCAAAATACATAGAACATAGAAGCATTCTCCAGAGTGTATTGCCATACAAAATAATATACCAATGGTATAGGTCTCCAGTAAGACTGAGTCAGATGTATCCCTCAACGTCTACACTAAGTTGGAACTCTGACCAAGAGATGGGTGCCCTTCTACATATCTGGTGATCTTGTATAGTCATACAACTGATCCCAGCAGATCCTTGGTATACGAGAACTAGACAGAGGATATGACTGACACTAACTGAGAGATTATTTGCCACATGTCGGGAGCGGGTATACAGCTTAATGCACTTTTCTGGGAAAAAAAGACCCTTTGGCTAGTGTTCTATGGTTCCACAGACTCTGGCAAATATTAGTCATAGAGTAGAAAAGTCATAAGATCTCTCACTCCGAAAAGAATTTCACAGGTAAATGACAACTTCTCACAGATTACGTGTAGATGGGAATTTCTATGCTTTACCTCCCTAGAGACTCACTGGGCTCCAACTTTTGGAATTACCTACATCGCATGTGCTGTAGAGATCGCTTTTCATATCAGGTAATCTACCCCTGCACACTCAGCAATGCTTATGAGTGAACATTCTCAGTCATACCCCTTACTCCCCGCTACATGCTCACAGTCTACACTGCACGCCCTGTTTGATACCGAACAGACTCTTTCATGGCCCCCAACCTGTGATCCTCCTTACTTGGCAATAAGGTTCTTGACAACCATCCCCAGAGATAGCCTAGCCTATAGCTAGCACCCTCCTTCTTTCTCTTTGTAGGGCATTAGGTTTATGGTTAGGGGTTGTTTCTCTGTTTATTCTACATTAAATAGAGTAACATCTATTATAGCGTATGACCCTGAATAGCATACATTGTGCAGGCACTGAATACTTTGACATCTGATTGATGATGTAATGCATTACTGTTATATACAATTTATGAAAACTATTAGTAAAACGATTTGAAAGAGAAAAGCCTCTTTTGCCTCTTCATCTGACTATAGACATATAGCTTTACTCAATGTTGAATGGAAATGCTCCACAAAGATCAAACTGGAAGACCTTGAAAGTTGGGTTGGAAAGAACAACTTCCCTTTTTTCCCCAAAACTGACTTTCAATAATATTGCAGCTCTGAGGATAGCTTAATTGTGCTAGTCTCATTAATTCATCAGGCAACATATATGTAGGATACCTTGTTATGTGCTTCATTTATTAATTTTCAAACACAATTGTTGAAAATACACAGCCCCTTGGCATAACACTCAACAGAAATCTCAAAATGCAAGCTCAAAGTAGCTCCAATTAGCACGTCAACATGAAGTGCACTCCTACATCTTAAGATTCCTGAAGAAATTGAAATCATTCATACCAGCTTCCGACCTCAAAATAGCAATACAATCACTAGTATTATCTAGATTTGACTATGGAAATGCGACAATGTTGGGAATTCCCAATATTACAACTGAAAGTGGAATATACACCAAACCTTTAGTCCATTTTTAACTAAAAAGATATTTGTTCAGGTATGAGAGATTGGTTGACTGATCGAAACAAATCTGTTAACACAGAACTGGCATGGTACGCCTGAGATGACAGAAACAGCTTTGGTCAGATGATTTCTTTGGTGTATTAGTGGTGATGCCAACATTTCTCATCCTTTTACTGATAGTGACAGGTTTTCCAAAAGAGTGAACATTAGTAGTTTCAGAGGACTCACCTGCACCACTAGGAACAAGCTTGCCTTTACTTGCATTTTGCACCGGAATGACTGCAAGGCGGCTATGTTGGAACTGTAAGCCTGACTGCAGTATTACTACATCCTGAACTTTGAAGCCATCAGGTAGGGCCTGGATGTGCTGGCACCTAGACCGAAATCAAAAGACACCATTACATTTTACCGGTCATCAAAATAAGTAATTAATATCCTCAATTCCACAAGGGAAACTGCACAACTGTCAAAGAAATATGAGGTCAAAGGTTTGTATGAATCAGATACACAACATTGGGTGGTATAGGGTCAAATCGGAGGACAGCGGCTTAAGACAATACATAGTTGACTTTAAAGGCAATTTCAAGAAGATTCATTCGCTCAGATCATAAAGCAGTAGTGTTTGCAGTAGGTACAGAGCTGGCTATGTCTGCGGATACCATTCTCTTATCAGAAGATAGAGTATACTGGAGCATGGAATAATGTGAGAAGGAAGCTAGACTGGGTGAGAGGATGGTATTATCCAACAATGAGAATAGATGATAGATGATTCTGTAAAGAGGAGGTGTGATTGGGGCACACCGTAATAAGTGTTTATCATGAATCTGGGATAAAGACACACACGATTCAATAAAAAAAGAGATCTAAACAGTGAACAATCTAGTCAGCTAATACTGCATATGAAAGATGACCGGAACTTAACATAAGCAGGTGAGTGTGTTTACATTTGATGCTCTATCTTTTCACTAAGATGTTGGTATCTACTTTACCTTGTGATTAGAGCTCTTTCCATAGCCTCTTGGCTGTAAGGACACTTTCCTATCACAAATGCTGAGAAATACACAGGCTGCTGCAGGAAGTGCACAAGGAGAGCTCCCTGGCAGCCAAGCACATTCCAGCGAGCCATTTTATCACTGCAAGACATAGAGCATGTCCTGTCACCACGGCCTGGCTTCACCCGTAGTAAACCCACAAGATGGTAGTCCAGCCCAGGCGCACAGCTGTCTTGGAGTTCACCGGGCACACACTTTGCACCAGTTCTATGGACATCCACCACCTTAGCTCCACATGCGGAACTTGTGGTAAAACATTCTGCAACATTTAGACTGCTCTGAGGTGCAGAGGATGCTAAAGTTAGCTGCTCTCCAGAGGAACAATGAACTGTTTCTGTATCAGTGACTAAATGGAAACTTCCTTCACAAGTGATTCTAGAGCCAAGAATTGCTTTTTTTCTGGGCGTTGGACGTACGAACTCCATTGCTACATCATGGATGGAATGCAAAGTGTCTGCTCCTTCACCAGCAACTACCATGGTGGAATCTTGCCCCAAGTGTGCACCATGCGTTTTGACATTTGCACCTTCCCCAGTGCCAGGAAACTCAGGGTAGTGTCCGTCACTAGACAGTGGCAGAAAGATAGCTGTTTCTTTGATTAAGACCTCAGGCTCCCCTTCTTCTATTGTGTCTCCATCATGTCTCACTCTCTTGCTTGGAACGCCATGCATCATGTCCTGCAGTTCTCTTTTGTTACAAACAGTGGTCCCAAGAGCAATGTTGTCATGGGATGCTTTTTCTTGCTGCAACAGCTCCTCAAATGGAATTGCCTGGCAAGGCTGGTCCTCCTGCCCCATCATTGGTATAATGGATGCATCTCCACCTGCCAAAGGGAAAAGGATAGCAGAAAAGAAAATACCGTCACAAAACTAATAAACATGTAATTTTTTTCAATGAAATATTAGCTAAACAAACTAGTGATTCATCTTGCATTGGCTAAAACTGAGCTTCAGTACACTGGGAAAGACATATTTTATCTCTCTAAGCATAAGTAATGGCACGTAATTCGATAAGATATTGCTGCAGCTATGAGTCTTTCACAAATGGCTCAGACCTATGCTCCGTGTAACAAATCCTCCCAAACCTAGGTCTGGGTTGTATCCTTTGAACCTCTCACATTCAAATCTTATCTGTGGTAGAAAAAAAGTCACATGCATTTAAAAGATGGGCATCATGAGCTTTACATGCAGTGATCAAATCAATATTCAAGGTTTGAAGGTTCCTGACTCATGACGTTATGAACATCCCAAAGCTATATTAGATCCATGCTATAGGTATTTAGTCCCCATGCCCAGAAAAGATCACTGCTATACATTGTGAGCTTCTCATACCAGAATGGATTCTTGGGAAAGTATGCAAACCTCAGATGTCATCAGCTTCTCACTGCTGGATGAGATGTAAGGTGCCCGTCTCAGTTGTTCCAAACTCTAATCAAATCTATGATGCAAGTTTTGAACTTCCCATAACCAGAGGTTATAAATGTACCACTGATGTATCTAATTATATTGCAGGCTATAAACATCTCAGCGACAGGGCAGAAGTATGGTGGCAGCTCACATGAAGCAGACAAGATCAGGGATGCACATTGCAGGCATCCCACAGTCGGATCAGATCTGTTCTAGATATGATATGCCGCCAAAAGCTAAGTCAAATCCATCCTGTGTGTGCATGCCCCAATAAGAGGAAAAGTGAGGTGAAAAATCCATTGAGCTACAGAAACTTAAGTGTCAACGAACTCTAGATGAGAACAGGTCGAATTCACACAAATGATAGCCGGTCAGGTGTGCTAAGCCCATCTATGGTCTACTTGAGTCTCTTCTCACGTGTTTGTTGTCTCTTACTTTGTCTTTTCTTTGGAACTTTTTCTTCTCCTTTTTCTATGCCAAGGCTCTTTCCATCAGCATTCCTAATGGATTCAGTTCCAGGCATTCACTCCCTTTTCAGACCTCAAAAAAATCATAAAAGGTTTACCAGAACTGCAGGTCTAGGGACTTCAATAGTCTACTTGACCTAACGGTACTGTACTTGACCCATGAGCTGGTCTCAAATTGTGTGATCCTATGGAAATACTTTATTTCACAGTCGACCTTTTCTTCATTATCACACATGAAAGCACCTTCAAATGTATGTGTTCAGCATGTCTGCAGTACAAGCTAACTCTTGTTTGGTTTACTAGACTAATCGTTTGCTCTATGTAGGTTACACATGACCTTAGACAGACTTGCATTTCGATCACTAATAGTATTGTCATCAGGGAGGGGACAGGAATGTTTCTCAGTTCATGTTTAAAAACTCACTTTTTGATAAATATTTTACTACGCATGATGTGGTTTACAGACAACACATTTTCCAATGAAATGGACACAAACTTTCCCACTAACATGCAGTTCTACTGAAAAAACGATATAGTGTACAATCAACAATGTGGAGAATATTTATCATTTGCACATCACCAAGATTTGTTTTTATCCTAGTAAAACCTTAGTTTTTATCACACAGAATTACAAAACAAATGTGCTTTCCCAACTACTGAAATATGTTGTAAAATATTTGTACAATTTACAAGATATTTAAATATGGTGTGTAAGAAAAGAAACGGACAGCCTACAGTCTTTCATTTCATACGTATTGTACAGCACAATTCACTTTATAAAATACTCTAACTTCACAGTCTGAGAAAGAAAAGTAAACATCAATCATCAGGATATAATATCCAGCAAATTGTAAAAAGACATAAGCTGACATTTGATCTCCGTCTGAACACAAAGAAAATGTGCCAAGATAAAAACAAGATTTGAAGGCATTTTTATTGCTCATTCATTTGCTGAGTGAACAAAACACCTGTTCTTTGTCAGCTTGGCTGAATGGGCCAGTCCTTTGAAAAATAGCTCACCCTCATAAAATCTTACTCCACATAGCGAGTGGGTGAGTAGATTTCCCACGGTCTGCTTTTCTCTGAATAACTGCCTTATGTTAATTACAGTCCTTGATTTTTCCTGTTCCTTACTCACTCACTAGCCGCATGATAATTTGAGCCAAGCAAGGGCTGGCAAGAAGATCAGTTTCCTTGTTAAACTAATCTATTACCTGTACACTATTGAGATCACACTTAGGCCATCTTCTGTACTGCCAAGGCAAGAGGTTAGTCTATTTGCTCTTGAAATCAGGAGCGATACAGTATCTCCTCGCAACCTGAACCCCTTGATGCACAATGCCCATTCTGTTCACTGTAACCTATAAAAACACTTAGTTTCACAATGCTCACAGCTTGAAAATAGCTATAAGATGGCATGTTATCACTATATAATATGTATAAAACACCAGTATGCACAGGGTAGTTACAATGATGTTTGCAATGCAAGAGGTGCACAAAAGATTCATCTAAGATGTTCCGATTACTCACATGGAGTGTGACTGGTGAAAAATATGAAAGAAATTCCTTGTTTAAGCCTCCACTTTCCCTTCTCCCTGCCTTGAATGAAAATGCTGTCCTGTGTGGGAGATGCGCCTAGTGAGAGCTGGTGCAGGAGGTACCTGCAAAAAGAAGGTGTAACAATGAAATGAAAAAAATGAGTAAATCAGGGGTGGAATTGTCTTAAGTTCCCTATTTTGTGCTTTGTCTGTTCACTAACTAAATTATAAGGTGTGTGGCACCTGCCCTCGGTTACCCTCTGGTTACTTTAGAAAGGCTCTTAACCTTTTTCTGTACTTGCACTGCTCTCACAAACCAAGATAAGGATACCAACTTAATTTTTAGCTTCTTCCAATTTAAAATTCCTTCACATTTACAGAAAGTTTGAAAGCTTTCACTTTTCAATTTAGTTTTTTATGTAAGTTTTAATAATCCGCTAATAATATTTCATTTTCTGAACAGTTGTGGACCCCCACAGCCTACAGATTAAGAACATCTGAATTAGCAGATAGATAGCACCTACACTACACTTCCTAATCTCATCTCCTCACATCATAATCACACAATGCAAACCTGAATTTGCCTCTTTTAAAAAGAACAATTATCATGTGTGTGTTTTAATAAATGCAAACAACATTACAGGCCACCTCATGGTAGAATGGCCAAGGTTACGGTGTTTGAAGGTAGATTAGAAAAAGGGAAGAAATGTTAGGACCCCACCCAATATAACAAATATCTCGACTATGAAGAACAAATAAAAAACGTTTCCATCAAATTGTGTCACATTGAAAGGAAGGGGCAGAAAATGTGCACTTGGAAATGACCGTCTGTAGAGACACCAAAGGTGGTAAAAATCGACTCCAGTGTGCAGAGAGCTATTCCATGGATAGTGTAAATAACTAACCAGAATGCATGCAGATCAAAGCACCCTAACAACTGACCACCTGGACGGATGTGAAAGGAAAAAGAGGAGAGACAGAGAAGTATTCATCAGCACATTGAGATTTTGAATTAATGATTCAGAGAGGCTACTTCAACTTGCACAAAGATACTTTTTGCATCAATGATCACTCTTAATTCAGGGGTATACAATACACTTGCTTGAACATCATGAGCCCCAAAACCTTTTCATAGTCTCTGCACATCCCTCAGCTTAAATACAGTCCTTGGATTCTGCATTACCTTTCGCGTCTTGATTGCCATCATGCGACTAGTTGATACTGCATCCCCTTGAGCATACACTGTAGCACCATAGATCATCCAATATCGATGTTGCCCTTCTTCCTAGTATGCACACAGCACCACTGTGACAGACTAACAATTGTCCACTAATATCATATCACTCTGTATCAAGACCTCAGGGTCATCACATAGCACAGTATATTTGGCAGCTCATTGCCATCCTATTAAACAAATACTGGATGCTGTCCATTCTGCCTCCATGTTAGATGAAGAAGCAATGACACATCTTTGAAATATAGCAAATGTCAATCACACTGAAAATGTTGATCTCTACACCTATGCTGTCACACCAGGGTATGATTCTGCTTTCTCCAGGTCTAATCACACTAGGGCATGGGTGACACAGTGCCCTTATAGTCTGGTATGTCCCCCATCCTTGTCACATCAGTGATAGAGTGAAATTGATCTCTGCTACCATCTTCTGCAATAAAACTGACCTTTAGCTTGTAATGCCTTATCTTTTTACTGCCACGTCACAGACAAGTAATAGTGACCTGATGCCTCTGGTTACCCCTCCCTTTTCTCTACTCACTTAACTAGCAGGTAAGGCCAAGGACGCCTCGGATTCTTCCTGAGGTACAAAATGTTCCCTTGTGTATGACAATGAGGTGCTAGTTAGTGATGAACCCAACAGCTCAAAAGGTCAATTTGCTTTTGTCATCAGCAATCTTCCTTCTCAAATTCAATTAGTCATAAATCTTTTTGTGCTAGTGGGTCTGGTTATTTCAGGTTTGAGAAGTGCCTCTGGGTTTGCACGTATAGTCTCAGGTCCTCAAATGGTCTTCACTGATACAGTTCAGTGCTTAATTTATTTATGGGGCTCAAACCCACTTGCCTTTAAACTCAATCCAAATTACATGTTTCCGGTCCCACCAAATACTCGTTTCTTTGCATTCAACTCTTCCCTTTTAACTACCTGCATATGACATTACTATGCTGTCTTACCATATAAGATTTACTAAAATGTTCTTAAGAATTTATGTAGCTCATAAGAGTGATGGTGACGGGAACTGTGTCTTGTCTTGCAAACCCAAGAAATAAACAGAGAAGAGAACTAGCAAGATTTGACCAATAAATAAAGAGGCATAGTTTTAACTTGAATGTTTAGTGAAGATCAGGCTATCCAAATATACTTACCTCTGGAAACTTCTTTTTGCAACTACTTCTGCATGGCTGTCATTGAGAGCATCACCTATACACAACAAATGGAAAATTACTCAAAGTAGCATGCACAGTCCTTGTGCTCTTTCACATTACTATGACTTAGTGCTGGGAGAGGAGGCCAGAAGACATGCATACAGGATTACAGAAATGAAAAGAAAGGGTGTTGAATGTATGTTAAGTTCTCCCACATATCCCAATCAACGCAGTCCAATACATGTCCGATGCTTGGTTTCAGCAACATAGCTTACTTACTGTAGATCTGATCTTACCTATACTGCAGTGCCTGGGAGAAAAGTAGGCAATGTCACTATAAAAGAGAGTTAGGCATAAGACCACCAGTTTTACTACAGCCACAGCCATTTATCCGGGAGAAGGCTGGAAACTGAAATATGACCAAGGGCAGCAAATGTAGTAAGCAATTTGATTACCATGCAGTGGTGTTTCCAAGTTGCTGCTTTCAGTTGGCCTAACTAATTTTATGATATAAGGCAACGTTTTAAGATAACAGGTCAAGCAACAGGAAGGTACAACATTCCCTGGAAAAAAGGAAGACATTAAACAAGGCAATACGCAGGTCAAAGCTTTTAACCTTTTTTTTGGTTGTTAGGTGTTCTCGTCTCATCTTGCATGTCTTAGAACGCCTTAAAAGCATGCAATTGCTGCTGTCCTAAAAACTGGCACTGGTGGTACGCGAGCTCCAGATGATACAAGTCTGGTAGATAATATGTGGCCCACATTCCCTACAATCACTTGGACTTGTTTTGCTTAATGAAAGGAAGAGGTCTCGCTTTTTAAATATGATCTTTTGGTAAACTCAGCACTGTTAATTCTCAGCGTGGCCTAATATTAGTTCTACAGTTTGTCCACCATTTCAGGGACTGGTGAAATGTAAACTAGTGGAATAAAGCTAATGTAGAAATAGGGACTGTCCTAAAAATAAAGTAAGGCTAGCACCTCCTGGCCTCTTTTGGACAATGTTAGGTAAAACAATGTCAGGCCTATTTGCCTACTTACCTTCTCTGCTCATCTTTGACTGGCCAATGCATTTTGTTCCCGTTCCCATGGCTACAACCTCCGTAAGAACTGTGGAGAGAAAATGACATGCTGTGTATCTTAGGATCGTTCTTAGGAAGCTAATATCTGAAAGTCTTTAAAGAAGGCATTCAGTAAAACGTTTAACTGCTTTATAAGACTAAAGAAGCAGAAATTCCCTGAATCCTCAGTTATGTAGAAGTTGAAACATGCTTAGATCACTGACCTGATAATACAACGTTTGAAAAATCGCATTTTAACGACCTTTTGAAGAGTATAAAAATGGAGGAAATACAGTCCATTGACATAAGAGTTTTCAGACGAAACTTTAAACATTCTTTGTCCCTCCCTTAACATAAATGGAAAGTTCTCCAATTTGTTTTCTCTACACAACTGAGCACATTTAGGTACAGACTTCATCTGGTCAACTGGGCTCTAGTGTTAGCAGGACAGAATCCCAAAATAAGAGATATTCAAGAGTGACACAATGGCACCTATTTTTCTGAACTGTCACTATGTAAAAGAGTCCATCTCGGTTCATGTTAGTCCTTTTGTTTTTTTACTTCAAATTATTTTCATTTGATTTTAGTGCATCTCAACATATATTGCCTTGGGCCTCACTAATCAAGCTTTACACTACTATTCCATAACCAAACTATCAACTTGAACAGGTGCCCACTATCTCCCCTCAATGCCCCCAAACGCTAGCTTATGTAAAAAGAGGATGTGGCATACTCATCCGCCGGCTTAGCTTCAAATATCTGGGTTTCTGGGTTGCCCTACATCCTGAGCTAACTTGGTCCCTTAATTTGGCAACCCTGATGCAGAAAGCCAAAGCTGATCTAATTAAGTGGCAGTCTCTTCAGCTGAATGTTATGGGTTGTGTCGCTCTCAATAAAATGATGATGCTACCCAGATTTCTTGACACCTTTCAAAACTTGCCACTCCCGATACTGCAGAAATGGTTCCAACCATGGACGGGGTAGCGATCCACTTCCTCTTGCATGGCTTCAGGACCCTGTCTTGCATTCGCACATTGACAACTGGGCCACTACGAACGTAGGCTGGGGATGACTAACCTATACCTCTATTACTTGGCATCACGTCGCATGGTCATTCATGATTGGTGCAACGGGGGATGGTTGGATCCTGCTTACCGATTGGAACTGGTCTTGCTGGGGTTCCCCCAAATACTATCCATCCTATGTGGTTCACCCATTCCTGATTCCACACCCACAGTGACCAAGGTAGCCCTGCAAGCTTGGAAAGCTGCCTTGCGCCATATTCGTTGGGCTGCCACACTCACGCGGCAAACACTTCTCAGGCATGGTACCTGGCTGTGAGAGGTGGTGTCTCTATGGGGCTTTGGAGGATGCGATCTTATTGGGATCTCCCAATTAGGAGATATTTGGGCAGGATCACACATGGGCTCCTATCAGGAACTTCAAACTACATATGCTCTATCCCAAACACTGTTTTTCAAATACCTTCAATTGTGACATGCTCTACATTCACATCTCTCACAGATTGACTCATTTCCTGAATTTAGCCCACTGATGGGCCGATCGGGCAAAGGTGGAATCTCATTGATTGTTAATACTCCGAGCACCCTGGATCCTCTTAGTCGCCCGCTGGGAGAATTGGGTGGGACCTCTTAAAGACGACTGGCTCGACTCGCTGATGACACCAAGGGTAATCACGACTTCTTCTAGACTATGATTGATTCAAATTTACTATCTATACACTGCCTATCTTTCCCCAGCTAGGCTTCATCGAGCGGGACTGCTTCCCAAGCCTACATATTTTTTAGATGTGGTGCAACACATGCTGATTGTTATCATGTAGTGTGGGTATACCCCGAAATAAAAAATTTCTGGACCACGGTGATGGGGTACTGTCTGAGGTGTTGGGTTGGGAGGTCCCCCTCTCCCCTTTGATGCTTATATTGGGTGTTATTGAAGGTTCTGGGGGCATGAAGGCTGACAGGTCGTTTTGGGGGACGGCCCTAATGGTTGCCAAATGTGACATCACTGACCGATGGAAATCCCCTTCCCCACCCACTCTTTCCCAGTGGTGCCAAGGTGTAGACTGGTGCGCACAGCAAGAGAAAAAGAGTCTACGAGGACAGGGGTTGTCCCCATAAACACAGCCGAAATTGGAGAAATGGCTGAGCCAATAACGTTTGGTTTTTGATTGAGGTTGGAGGGAATGCTATTATCGATGTTATCTAATAATGCACTATTTCAACTTAATGCCAATGCCTTAAGATTGTGCCTTGTACTTTCCCTTGATGATCTAAGTCTGTGTCACAACATTCTCAATTCTTCTTGCAAAAATTGAATATATTTGCTTTCAAAGGGTAAGCTAGTTGGCCATCCTTCACATCTCTAGTCAGTTGGTGAGATTCAGACCCAGATAGTAAACGGAACTAGAGAGGACTGTTGCCGATCCTAAGCAACTGTAGATGGGATGGAGAGATAGAGAATGAGATATTTTTGTTGGCTGATCTTGAACCAATATACTATTTCAAATTGGTCCAGCTCTTTAATGGCTGCTGGGACAGACCTTTATGAGTACGTCAGTGAGAGCAGGATATCATCTGCAACGGCACAGGTCTTGTGCCCTTAAAAAGCGATGACTCCTGATAGCTCTGTGGGACTGGATTTTGTTTGTTAATGGCTAGTCACAAGAGCCAATAACAGAGGGGAAGGGTACATCCCTGCCTCGTACCATTGTAAAGGAGGAAGGTGGGAGATCTCTTTCATATTTGCACATAGCAATACTGTGGGTGAGTAGTATCCCGCAAGGTTCCAGCTTTTCATAATCTCCCCAAATTGCAGTTCCTTGAAAACATCTTCAAGGAACATCCAACTGGCCTGATCACATGCCAATTCGGCATCAAGGAGCATCAAGAAGCATCAAGAGTGGAGGAATGTTGTGCCTGCCGGCCTTTTCCATCAGATACAGTAGTCGTCTACTATCATTGCTGCTCTGTCTCTGCTTCATAAAACCCACCTAATCGGGGTCCATCAGGGGGGGAATGAATGCTTCAAGGCAGTTGGCAATGATCTTAGTGAAGACTGTTAAATCTATGTTTACGTATGTACCTTGATATTCATGTGGATATCCTTAAAGAGTAGCATGGTTCTGGCTCTTAAGGGTCAATGACAGAAACCCTAATGTTAAACTGATCTGTGCTCCTGTGATTTGGCTACAAGGCCCACACAAGAAGCCACAACATATAAATACAGTTCAGAGATATAACAAACTCTTCATTTTCTAGCCCACTGCTCTCTACTATAAAAACAATGCCCCACTGAACAACAGTTTCAGACTCCTTTCCTGGAACTATACAATCATGCTGGAGTGTAAAATGAAAAGGCGTCAGGGTACTCAAACTCATGCTTACGTTAAAAACAAACTCAACCATAATTTTTAAGGCTACTGAATTAGGGGAAGGTAAGTTATACCAGGGTTTGATTTTAATAATCTTCTGAGAACACATCACAGAAACGTAGAGGCTAACTAAATCAAGAGAAGCTCCATAAAAATAGCACACAATGCATACTGATTTGAGTAGCACACCTTGCCAAATGAAAAACTAGAAGCTAGGGTTAATGACTGCAGAAACAAGTTCCTGAAGTAAGTGAATGATGAACAGAGGCAGATCAACAATGTTACATGCAATTGCTAGATATAACAAGATTAGGATACAGACTGGTCTGTCACCCACCTGAATGCAAAGATTGTTAAGCAATACAAAGACAATACACGTTGTGCTTAAACGAGACTGAAAATTGGCTTACAACAAGTAAGAATGATTATTAGACTTAGTATGGAACTGTAATTGCTTTGTTGTTGCACATCCAAATGTTTTGCTATGTAAGGGAGTCGGGACACATACAAAATGGCATAGATCCTTTAAATCAAAAAAGACTTTTGCCAGAGTTGCCTTGCCACTGTCCTCTTGGGAATAAATGGTCAAAGATCCTTAGAAAACGAGCACTTGATTAGGCTTCCTAGGGTGTTACCCATAATATCAGAAAATCCTTTCATAAGTCTTACTGGGCATCATTCAAGCGAAGACCATATGAACAGATGAATGAAAACAGGGTTGCAAGCAAAATCCTCCTATTTCAACAACTCAAAAATGTCCAGAATAAGAATTGATAGCATTGAAACTCCAATCTGTACCAATACAAATTATTTGCTGCTGATCAGAGCTCTCCAAATTACTATACAGCATGGCTAAATGACTGATGTGAATCTTAAGTATACCTATTTGATTGTTTCCGTATTTGATTCGTGGAAATGTAGGTTAAACATTCTTTTATTTTGGATCTGTTATGCACAGTACAATAAGGTTCTATGACAACCACCTCCACAACCAATAATCACACCTCTAACAAACTGGACAGAGAACAGGAAAAACTACCAAGGACTTTATTTGGCTTGAAAATAATTATTACTGCTGATACATTTAAACTTACACACATTCAAACCTTATTAATAATTAACACTAAAAGTGCTTAGAACTACAGAGGCATACTGTGACAAAATATGCTTGCAGACTAGAGTACTGACCTGGCTGCTGTCTAGTGCTGGAACCACTGTTGGGCTGGGACACTACTTGCACTACAGCTGCCAGTAGAGTCCATTCTCTCTTGGGGTCTGGCATACCCCTCTTGGGAAGCTTGGAGCTGTAGTGCTTGTAACACAACTCAGCAATGTCATCAGCTGACCACATTTTCCTTCAAAATTAAAATCAGAAAGAGGTTTAGATCACAAGGTTATGCAGAGCTCCAGAAAACTGCAATCAAACGTAATGCTGCTTTACTCCTGTCCGATAAAATCTAGACCTTTAGGAAAATCACATCTTCATTGAGAGTAGGAAGAAACACACTGGTTGCAGTAAGGAGAAAGCATTGTTGGAAGCAATGGCCTGTATATTTTATTTGGCCTATATATTTTTCTATTATATAATTTGTGTATATTTTTCGGAGGCAACGTACTACATTTTCTTTTTACCACTGTCACAACCAAGCTGCAAGGCACAAATGTAACTCTAGACAACTGTATGTTTGCACTGGTTTGGATCACCAAATGTTGTTGAGAAGGGGTTATGCTTGTTAAGGGACATCAGATGAATAATTGGTTGTATTCTATCATGTCTTGAGAGTGCTATATTAAGCTGAGCAAATATGTTCGCTTAATTGGGTTTTGGATGAAAAGTTAATGATTTAAAAAGAAACGATGCATAGCAACTATTCTGCACGTCACACTTTTCTAGGAAATCATAGACAGTACCTACTACTCAAGGAGTTTAGTATGCCGATTCACATTCTTTTCTGAGAGTAGTTCTGTGTCAATCAAAGCTGAGACGCTGCTTACCCCCTGAATTTTCAGGAGCAAGAGTTACTTGCAGAATAACGCACTGTGAATTGGACCAATGAGACTTGAGTGAGCGCTAGCATTTTCCTCTAATTGTGCTGATGAGTAAATATGTGGATTGTATTGACAAAATGTATTAGGAGCACTATGAATGAGTCCGGAATGTAGGAATTACTTAGTACATGTGTGCATCATGCTGCGCCTATGCTTTATCAAGTGTTTTTCTATTTTTTAAGCAAATGCAAGCATTTTACAGAGGCTGGACTTTGTTTAAGCAGCTGAATATTCACGTAGCTGATCCGATAATTGACTTGAGCTAATATGAAGGCATATTATTGCTATGATAAATTATTGCCTGGTTTATGGGCTGTAAGGAGCAAATGTTTAACTATTCATTAAATAAATAATACCTGAATAAATGCACCAGGCAGGTACCTTAAAAACAGCCAAGCAATATCATATGTGACACTTTCAGCCAGTTTAATAATTTATCCAACAGCACCCTGTATGATAAAACGTGCAGTTTGACTTTAATTGCAAATCTGTTGGTTAAAATGCAAGGAACTCCCTGAAGGTGTCAAAAATGGCATGACAGCCAAACACTAGTGATAGGCTTTTCTTTTACAACTCTTGTTTACTGGTGTTACTTCACCTAGCTCAACTGACAAGAACCATGGCTACAACTCCTGGACTGTATAAGGCTTTTAAATTAAAACACAGTACTGGGATAAGGAGTCATCTGGTAACCTTAAGCCAATAGGTTTCGTCTATGCAAGAGCTACTGGCTTTGCCAATACGTTTACCAATGTTAAACACACGTGTGGCTAAAATTTACTGATGTAAATAAAGTAGAATGGAGTGGAGTGTCGTGTCATAAAGTGGAGGAGAGGTGAGTGGCATAGAGAGGTGTAGAGTAGGGTTGAGTGACGTGGAGTGGTGTAGAGTGTTGTGGAGTAGAGTGTCATAGAGTGGAAGGGCACAGGGTTGAGTACTGTTGAGTGGTGTGGAGTACAGTGTCAATGTGGAGTACAGTGTTACAGAATAAAGTGGCACAGAGTGTCGTAGAGCAGAGTGGAGTGGTATAGAGGGTTTTGTGTAGAGTTGAGTAGTCTTGTAGAGTGGCATAGAGAAGAGTAGATTGTTGTAGAATGAGGTGGCATAGAGTGTTGAGTCGAGGGGCATTGAGTGTCAGAGTGGAGCAGTGAAGTAGGTGGAGAAGTGTGTCATAGAACAGGGTGGAGTATAGTAGCATGGAGTGCTGTAGAGAGGGGTGCGTAGTGTGTCGTAGGGTAGAGTAGTATCATAGAGTGTTGTAGAGTGGAGAGGCATAGAGTGGAGTAGCGTTTAATGGAGAAGAGCATCATAGAGTGGAGTATTGTGGAGTGTAGTAGATTGAAGTAGAGTGAACTTGAGTTAAGTTGCGTAAAGTACAGTGGTGCAGAGTAGATTGGCTTTGAGTAAATTGGTACAGAGTCCATTGGCGTAGAGTGAAGTGACGTACAGTAGAGTGCTGCAGAGTAGACTGCAGTGGCGTAGACTGCAATGGCGTAGAATGGAGTGGTGCAAAGTGGAGTAGAGTGCATTGATGTAGAACAGATTGTTTCAGAGTAGAGTGGTATACAGGCATATTCCCCTGCACGGAGTGTCCAACTGCATGTTTATGTAATATTCTTTTATTTTAGACCTGGCATCAAGCTAATCCACAGTGTATGCAGAGACTTAGGCATGTCCTCAGAGAATATAGGAATATTGTTCTTGTCCCAGATGTAGTACATAAAGTGGTTGTAGCAGCATACCATGTTTCGAGATTGATAGTGCGTTCAGACCTTTTTATCTGAGTCAGTGAGAGAACAGACCACTGGCCTTCTCATGCAAGACGTTTTGCTGTCATGTGAATACCCCAAATACTGCATTGACATTATGTGTGGATCTTGAGTGTGTGCTTGTAGTACATGTGCAATAGTAGTTTTCTGTTTGTGAAGGAGTCCAGTACTGAAGCTAATAAGATTTATTGTAGACATCCCTGGTTTGGCACAAGATCGAAAACCGTTTCCCCAGACGGTGGCTGTATATTATCAGCATTCCTGCGGCTGGAGGATAGAACGCCAGACAGTGTAGTGAAGAGGATGGAGACAGAGCTACCTTTAGAAATTCCATGAGCAAGAGGCTGCTGATTATTTCTTTTGGAGCACTGCCATGTGGTGGATGGTACGGGTAAAGGAAGGGGATAGCTGTTTCTATTTTTCAACGTGAGAAAGTTTCTGGGTAAGGCCCACTCTTTTGTATATCCCCATTTACTGCTTCAGAGAACGTGATAACATTCAGGTGCAGACACCTCCCACTTCATTGTTCTCATGCTGCAAGTGCTCAAGAGAGCAACTCCAAAATGGTTCCGAAGTTTGAGACAGTGGATCCATATATCCTTTCTAGACTGCAGTTGCCTTGGTGAGCGTATCAGCCCAGTCATGCCTAAAACTGCCTTGGTAATTGCATTGGTCTAGACCTGCTTCGATGTTCCTCATCAGACCAAATGGGTTACATCCACCTTACTAGTCGCCATGAGTCTACAGCTACTGAACCCACACCCGTATGGTGCTTCCAAGGCTGCTGATCGAGACAGGACCAATCCAGGAAGGGGTGTACGGAAAAAACACGCCCCACGCTCTGCCTCTTCAGCAGCTTCGGAGTAACTGCAGCCAATTATCATGGGCCTCCGCCTCAATGAAGTCAAGCAGTACAGTTTTTTCCAAGCAAAGACTAAGATATGGAATTTCTAAGGGGTGTGGCCAGTTCTGCCCTCATTGCCAACGCAGGTTAACCTCTCTCTAGCCCATTTCCTTGGAACCCAGCATTTTCTTCCCTGCAAAAGACCCTATCCTCCTGGAGTAGGAAGCCTGCAGTGGCAGGGATGCATCCAGAGATGAGGCCAGAAGACGCCACCCAGTCCAGAACCGGGTGGCTAGGGCCTACTTGCACGGACCGATCTAAATTAGGTGTGCTTGTGTGCATAACACTAGTTTTGACGCTAACAGTCCTTCCAGGCAAATGGTCACCCTAGGGTGGCGGTGACCTGCAATCATAGACTACTCTGACTGATCTGGACTGTAGCTGGAGATGCTGCCGCTGCCTGAGGAGCTCCAGTGCCTGAGGACACAGAGTGCACGGGCCACCCCTTCCATCCTAAACAGGACCACTATTGTGGATTAGCTAGTGAGCATGGTGAGTTGGGAAACTATTGGGGCTTCACTGGGGGCGGGGGGCTCCACTATGCGGTATATTGCTTCTTTTGGAGGTGTGGGGACTGCTTCAGGATCTGCCATTGGCATTGTTGGTGGCTACTTCCCATGTGGAAAGCCACCGTGCCCCTCTGCCTCTTTGCGCTGGAGTGGAAGCCGGGTTTTCTGCACCCCATCCTTTGTGACATAAAACTCAGGCTCCAACCTTAGAGCCCCACTATTTTTCAACAAACAATGGCATTGCACATACAATTTGCCAAGCGACTGCCTCCCTTCTCCTAATATTCAGAGAGGCAGTACTGACCTCCTGGACTAAATGGGTTGCCATTGAGGTGGTCCCTCACATGGCATAATATGATGGAAAATACCCCCCTGGGTGACACACTGCATGGGTGATGTGACAAGCCTTCCTCTTGGCGGGAACTCACACTCAACAGAGAACCATGAGAGATAATACCATCCCTTGAGCTCCTCTCAAGTGGGACCTTGGGGCTGGTGGAGTGATCCTTTGTTGTTTCCCACCCTAATTCTACATGCTTGGTGCCTTAGTGGATTGTAAGCCCACCCCCAACAGACAAAGATAGACTACACAAGAGCATGCTGCGGGGTCCTCCTACAGCTGTGATCTGGCCGGATCCCTTGTGAGGCAGATTGAAATCTCCCCAGCAGCTCAGTCTCTCCTTTCCATCCATTTACATTCCACCTGTGAGTAAACCAACAGACACACTGCCCTAGGATCGGACCTATCCCCTCTGCTGGCCCTTTTTCTCTCTCTCTTGGTTGTCAACCAGGGCCACACCACTATACAGGTCTTGATTCAGACTGCTCATCATATACCGCTGGAATGCCTCCCCTCTGGTGACCAACGGGGTTTTGCAAGCGGGTCAAAATGCACCTGAGGCACTATGAACAGCTTTGAACAACAGGAAGGCCTAAACAGACCTGAACCAATGCTCCACTCACTGAAAAGCCTCAACAACTGCCTGAAGCAGCCCCCACAGCCACCGTCTTGGACAAACTAGACACTATCCTGGCAGCCATAAGTTCTACAGGCTCTGCAGAGAGCAGACAACAAAAGAAACTAGCAGAACGAGATAAGCAAACAAAGAAAGAAATACAAGATTCACTCCCCATGTACCAGGAGCGCCAAAGTCAACCACAAGACCTAACAGATCAAATATAATTCCTAAAGTTCAGAGCTGAAGACGCTGAGGGCCGGTCCAGGTGGAATAATCTGAGGGCAATTTGTCTACTGAAGGGCGCAGAATGGAACAACCCAATGCAGTTCTTTAAACAGTGAATCAAGACATTCTCGCCCGCCCAGAACCTTTCTCCTTCTTTTGCCATTGAGAGGGCCCATCACATCCCAGCCAGGTTCCCTCCCCTGGGCGCCTCACCTTGTCCCCTCATAGCATGGCTCCTGCACTACAGAAACAGGAAGGAAACCCTCCAGATGACATGTCTTCAGGGTGCATCGAATTTGAAAAATATCAAGTCCTGCTCTTTCCGGTCTATACATGCTAGCTGTTCAACACCAGTGCGCTCCCTTTCTGTGGGTGAAGAAGTTGCTTAGAGACATAGGTATCAAATATTCGCTCCAGTCCCAGAGAAGCTCAAGTTCATGACTGACCAAAGTCCTTTTACTTTATGGAACTGGAGGCTGCCTGGGATTGGGTCGAGGGGTAATGTACTGCTTCTCAGTCGGCTGATACATACAGAGGAGAAGCTAGCAGACCAAAACACTGCTGGCGACACCACTGAGCTGGAATGTCAAAGCCAACTGACACTTCGTTCATGCCATCTCCTGAATAAAACAGAGGCGATATGCTCTATCTGCAGCTGGCACTCATCATTACCCAGACGAGCTTTCCCCATCATCTGTGTCATCAAAAGACAACAATACCTCCTCCTCATTGTTCCCGCTCTGTAGCCAGAGATTTCCCAAGTGGCTGATGGCTTGCTGTAGAGTAACTCTTAAGACTCCTACAGCTGATTTCCACTCTGAAACGACCAGCTGCCTTCAGGATCCTTGATCACCCCTAGACATGAACCAAGGGGTGGGATGGAGTTGACCTTTGTTGGAAATTTGCCAGTCATGAGGTGGAGGTTGCCATTCCCAGCCCGGTTTCTCTGGCTTGCCATGCTTCCTCTTTTCTCCTGCCCTCAATGTGACTTTTACACAGGCCAAACTCCTGCTGAAACTACTAGGTGGGCCTTCTTAACAGCCCTAATCTACTGAAGATAACGAAAGGTCCACTGCATCTCATGCATCTGTGCCCATCTGTGACCAGACGGGACCCGGGGCCAGGACCCCTGGCTCGCGCATCATCTACGATAGAGGTGAGCTACTGGAAGTTAACCTGAGTAATACATCTCTCGAGGAGGGGAGTGCAGCCCTACTTCGACAGGAAGGGTTGTGGAGGGTTCCGGAGAAAGGGTCTGGATGGCCTCAGGCTCATAAAGCCAGGGTCTTGCACTACGGGCTGTTAAACACCCGTTCCCTCCAAAAACATAATGGAGTGGTGTTTTCATTACTGGAGGACGGGGAGCTCGACGTGTTAGGAGTCACGGAGACGTGGCTCGAGGACTCCTCGCTGCCGGATCTTGTGGCTGCTCTACCGGCAAATTTTTCGGTTCTATATTGTAATAGAGCGGGTGAGAAGAGAGGCGGAGGGGTGGCACTTTTCTTTGCAGATCGTATGCGAGGAGAAACAATCTTGGCAGAAAATTTGGGAGGGGCGGAGGTGCTTGGTGTTAAACTGAGGTTGGGGATACACTGCCTGACAGTCCTGGTGGTGTATCGTCCTCCATGGGCCATGCCGGAGTTTCCAGACCTGTTTTTGAAGCTAGTGCAGGATCTGCGCTCGAGGTATGATAATATGGTTATATTGGGAGACTTTAACTACCACTGGGAAACTACCCCGAAAGAAGGGCAGGCTAGCCAGATTGATGAGGCTCTATCATCACTAGGGCTAGTCCAACAAGTAAAGGGGCCGACACATGTGAACGGTCACACGTTGATCTGGTGTGGACGTCACTTCCGGTACAGGGATTGACGATTACGTTGCCTTGTGTCTGGTCGGATCACCATCTGGTGAAGGGAGATCTCCTGATGAACTTACAAAAAATGAAACCTGTAGAAGGGCAGAGGGTGGTGAGGATATGGAAAAATATTAATGGAGACAAAATGGTAGCACGTCTCCTAGTGAATCCACCCCAGAATTTTCTGGATGACAATCCGGATGCTCTTTGCAGTCATTTGGATGATAGACTTCGAAGGACGGCCGATTACGTGGCGCCAGCACGAAGGGTCAACTTAGTAAATAGAGGCTCGGGATCCCCTTGGTATAACGACTCTCTTAGGGATAAGAAGAGGGCTTTACGCAAGGCGGAGAGAGCTTGTCGCAGAGCCTATGACACTAATGCGCGAAGTCTCTATTTGCTAGAACTAGCGACCTATAAACGGGCAATAACAGCCAGGAAGGCCGAGTTCTATGAGGAAAGGATCACTACAGCTAAAGATCCACAAAAAGAAATCTTTAGAGTCCTAAATGAACTCAGGAAAACAAAAGAACAGAGGCCGGAGTTCACTCTAGAGGACTGTCCGAGATTTCAGGACTTTTTCACCAGCAAAATTACAGACCTCATCTCTGAAATTGCTCGTACTGCCATGCATGCCTGCCCCCTACAGACCATCCCGGCTAAGAAGCTGGTGGACAGTCCTTTGGACACTCTACCCTTGATTGCGAAGGATGGACTGTCATTGCTTATGGGGCGAGTTAAGTCTGGCTCTCAGGCCGATCCTTGCCCTCCTGAAGTATTCAAACTGGCTATGCCAGGAATAGAGGAAGAGGTCTTGGCTCTCCTGAATTCATCCTTAGTATTAGGCAAGGTTCCGTTAGCCTTCAAGGAAGCACGACTGATCCCTTTGCTAAAAAAAACAGGGGCAGACGTGAAATGCCTGAAAAATTTCAGGCCTATCTCCCAGATTCCTTTCCTGGCCAAAGTGCTAGAACAGCATGTTTTGTCCGACCTCTCCGACCATCTGGAAAGGAATGGTTTGTTGGAACCAAATCAATCGGGGTTCCGTGCGAATCACAGCACGGAGCTGGTCATGCTGTCTATCTTAGATGAGCTCAGGAATAGGGCAGATAGGAAGATACCTGGTGCCCTGCGGTTGTTAGACCTCTCCGCGGCGTTTGACACCGTGTGTCATAAACAACTTCTGTCGCGGTTGAGGGATTTCGGCATTCAGGGCACAGCTCATGCCTGACTTGCCTCTTTCCTACAAGGGAGGACGCAAAGAGTACAGCTGGGAGAATTGCTCTCCACTGCAACACCAATTTCATGTGGAGTGCCGCAGGGGTCTGCTCTGTCGCCCCTTTTATTTAACATATATCTACAACCGTTGATTTCACTCCTCAATCAAATGGATTGTCAGGTGTATAATTACGCTGGCGACACCCAAATCATCATCCAAATGGTTGATGCTCCTGGGCGTTAGCAAGGCTGCAAAATATCCTCAAGCATACAGCCAACTGGATGTCTTTGAACTCCTTAAAAATCAACCCTGACAAGACGGAGGTTTTACCAATCACCATTGCTGGTAACCCATGGCACGACGGGTTTTGGCCAAGAGAACTTGGGCCACCCCCAGAACCTGCAGCGGTGGTAAAAAGCTTAGGCATCCATGTGGATGATAAACTATCCATGCGGAAGCAAGTCACCACGGTGGTAGGAACCTGTGTCGGTCTTCTCCGACAACTTAGGAAAATTTCGCCATTATTGTCCTTCTCCACCTTGAGACGGGCGGTATCTGCAATGATATTATCAAGGTTGGACTATGGCAATTCGCTTTATTTAGGACTGCCCCAAAAACTTCTGGACAAACTTCAAGTGGTGATGAACGATGCCGCCAGGCTCATTTTTAAGAAACCAAGGAGCTCGCATGCGTCCCCACTTATGCGCGAGCTACACTGGCTGCCAGTAAGGCAGAGGGTGCTCTTTAAAGGGCTCTGCATCGCACACAAATCGCTCTATGGAAAGGCGCCAAGATATATCAAGACCCGTTTGACTCCATACAAACCGGGTAGGTCGTTAAGATCTGCTGAAGCAACCCTTCTTACCCAACCACGCTTCAGATTGGCCACAGTGGGTGGCCGCGCCATTTCCAATACCCTCCCAGCAGTCTGGAATAATCTGTCGGCGGATTTGCGGAAGGAATCCAATTTGATGTCCTTCCGGAAGAAGTTGAAAACTGTTCTTTTTCAGAAGGCCTGGGTTGGGCTATAACTCCTGGTAGGGCTTCTTAGGAATTTCTGCTGTGCTTACCTGACAAAGCGCTTAGAGACCCCTGGGTTATAACGCGCTATATAAATCGAATAAAATAAATAAATAAATAAATAAATCTCACTCAACAGAGTGGGAAGCCTTCAAGGTAGCTATCTGTGGTAATTGTATATAGGGGATCTTAATTGTCAGTAGGAAACTTCAGGAACTGTCCAAAGCAGAAAAAGCTTCAAGTCGCCTGAAGCAACAGATCATTGGCAAACCTATTTTACGTGAAGCTCTTCGCACTGCCCAAACCTGCAAAACCTCCTTACTGGAGAAGCTTGGGTGTCTAGATGATTCAGCATTCATTTTCCATACGCTTACAGAAGGGGACAGGCTGGTAGTTTGCTGGCTTTCTTGACCACTCGAGACACATTGCATGTCCCAATTATTGAGCTCAAGAACTCACTAGACACCTTGGTGTTTAGGCAACAGTAAATCCTACTAGGCTTTCATAATTTAAAATCATCTACACTGTGAAGAACCTGGGTACTTCCTGGCCCAAATAGCGGAAGATGCCTGAAACCAATGGCCTACTGATTGCCTTTTATCATGAATACCCATACCTCGTAGCTCCTAGACTGGCCAAATTCTATGATGTACCTCTAGAGGATAGTGTCTGCTTGTATTCAGTTGCTTAAGCCAGGATGTCCCCAAGGGATCCATCCTACTACCTGCGAATCGCCATCCTCAACTCAGATTGAAAAATTATTGGGAAGCTTCTGGCCTCCTATAATCTACCTGTTGTCCTCAATTGATCAATTCAGATCAAAATGGATTCATCCCCCACATTAACACCCCACTGAACCTCATGTTCCACTATAGACTCCTAGCAACAGCTCCTCTGGCCTGGCCACGATCTGCGGCTCTTAGCCTCGATCTCAAAAAGGTATTTAACTCTTTTTACTTTTCCTACTTTTTCAAGGTCCTACAGCACTTCGGTTTCGGAGACCACACCACCCGGCTGATGAGGCTACTATACACATGCCCCACAGCAAGGCTACAGGTGGGTAAACTTATTTCCCCCCTCACTTGCAATAGGCAGGGCGACTAGACGGGGTACCCTCTTGTCAGTCCAGCTTTTTGCCTTAGACATGGAGCCATTAGGAGTATGATTAAGGGCAGAGAAGTGTAGGCCACTTGCAGATGGGACACATTCTGTTTCCCTAAATGCAGATGATGTCCTTATATACTTTAAACATTTCATAGGAGAAACTTCCAGAATCACCTATATCTTAAACAACTTTGCTGCCGCCTCTGGGTTAATTGGCTAACATCATGTACCTTTTCCTTTGTGCAGAACATCACAGAAAGACAGACAAATCTCGGATGGTGTACCCTTTAATGGGCCAAAGTTACATTTCGCTACCTTGGGACCAGAATCTACAATAGTAATCGAGATCTGCTGGACAAAATTTGACCTACGCAGGGACAACCTTCACTACTCACTTGACTATCTGGAAGGCTCTCCTATTAGCCCAAATCTGTCACATTGACCTCTTGAAAATGGTGAATTCTATTCAACATTTAATATTAATTTTCCAACCTACCCACCACACTCTCAGAAGGTTTTTCCTCAGCTTGGACATACTCTTGGGTGAGCTCATTAGGTGCTACCAATGGCGCAGAGTGGAACTTGCAAGCTCCACCTTACAGTTGAGGAGGGTGGTCTGTGAGCTCCCCATTATGAATTATACTACCTTTCTGCCAAGCTTCAACGGTTGAGTAGATAGCTTACAGGTCTCTCCCTTGATGAGGCAAGCACAGAATTATGCCCCCTCCAACTAGATGAATTTAATGGACTTCTGGTTACAAACGCTTGTGAGCTCTGCTCATATCCTCACATCCTTCAAGTCGGGCTATGGTGCTATTACTGCGCGTTACACCTTTCTAACTGGGTGACTCCATACGCTCCAGCTATTCCCCTTCTGTACCTCCAAAAACCCCATGGCCCCCTCAGGCAGAGAGAACTGATATACTGGCATAACTCAAATCTCTCAACACTGGGTGATATCTTTGAGGAAGGACATGTACTCTAGTTTGCCAAACTCACATAACAATCCTGTCTCCAGGGAGGTAATTCTTCATGCATCGGAACACTCACCAGAACATTCACCAATGTTCATCACCAAGCCAGAGACACATTCCTTTACCCCATGGGGTGAGATCGCAAACATATTACCTAGTTTTACAAGATCCTTCTTCTGCACACTTAACTTTCACTAATAGCACCACGCGACAAATGGGAGATGTGGTGGGCAGTGTGTTCCACTCAAAAGAATGGTCAAGTCCCCTAGCTTTCCGACACCAAGTATCCTGCAATGCTAGGTTCAAATTGATTCTATTCTGCTCATTACACAGAGTTTATCCCACCCACGCTGCTGTCAATGAGTCCCCACTATTCCACTAAAAATGATTTTTTTCACTTGCTCTGGGCATAGGCCTCCTTGAGAAATTACTGGGCCCAAATTGTAGAACTAATTTCCACCATCACAAAAAAACACACACCCTTGATTTCGAATAAGTGGCTTTTGCCATTTTCAAGTAAAAAGACAAAGGTTGTATTCCATTTAGCCACCCTTGCTCTCTGCATAGTAAAACATACCATCACTATGCACTAAAAGGCCAAATCCCCCGCCCCCTGCCCCTATTGGCCTAGCATAACACTCTTTTCAAATGGGCAGAGGCTGAAAGTAAAGCCTTGCACAGAGAGGAATCTAAAGGTCTTCACAGGCACACTATTGCTGGGACTTGGAGGACTATCTCGGAAAACATGTAGGCATCACTAGCCAAGGATGTCTTGACGCAACAACCCTCAAGTCCAACCAACACACCAAAGACATTCCTCCCTAGCAATTCAGTTCCCAACAATTGCAGCTCAGGGCCCTACTAGTAACACGTTAAATGCCCCCCAATAACTGCATACTCCCTCCACGTGATTGCAATGCCTGTATAACAACTACAATTTTATCCCACCTGGTTCCCCTGCTTCTTTAGCATTCTGAACTTTCTAATGACGAACACGGAGACAGATGACAATCGTTTATGGTCTCACACTGCAGAGAAACACTTGCAACACTGCAGATCCACTAATCACTGCAGTGGTATCAAAACTCTTGCACTTGTTTATTGTATAAATGCGTATGAGACTCAAATTGCCGTGAATCCCAAAGTAACTGTATTTGTGTCATTGTTGCGCTAAATTCAAGTCAACTGTTACTTATGCTAAACCAAAGTCTGTAACAGAAAAAAAAATCAAAATACAAATAAAGTTTGTTTTAGAAAAAAAAGATGGAATTCCCAACCACTACACAACCAGTGGTAAGAACTCAAGAAAATAAGCCAACTTATTGCATGTTTGATTTCACAGGCACCATTATCCTCACCTGAGCCTAAGTTATACTTATACCACAACTGCTGGGGGACAAACTTACTTAGAGTCACCTAGATGGGAGATAGCAAGGAGATAAGAAAGAGGGGTAGAGCCAAGTGAGTTGTGACTAGGATCACCACCCTACATACTGGATTGAACTATGTAGTAATGACTGCTACTGTGAGATTAAAAAGAACTTTCTGTTCTTCAAAAAATAAAACAGTAGGCTTGACATCAAAATTATTGTGCCTTTTGGTTGATTCTTAAGTTCTGGTTTCATGCCCCCCAAACTGAATCCCCGAGAAGCCTGTGACTACTTCCCTTCCCTACCCTGATAGTCACGTTCAGAAAGAGTTGCACTTAGCCAAGTTTGCAAGGCCAATATAGGGTGGACTCCAGTGGCAAACTACCTCAAACACAAAGGCTGAAGCGTAGTAGCCCCTGTGTGCTAGGGCACGCCGAAGATGCTCTGGCAGCATACTACAAAAAGCCAGAAGGAAGAGAAAGAAAGAAAATCTGAAATAAATTATCAAGATAAGCAATTGTGTTGAATACCCTAGGGTGTGTCACTTCTTATCCCTCTAAGTAACTTACTATATCAAAAGTGCTTCAACATCTGGTCTGGGGAACTATTTAAACTGCAGCACAATACAATACACTGCAGGGAATTAAATGAGCCTGTATGCGTGCGACGGGGATGTGAGAAAAGCACAGCTAATCACTGGGTTTAAAGGAGGCCAAGTACCTCAACTCACTTCCTGGCCCATAACAAGCACCGTGATACAACACACTTAAGCAGGATTTGATAGTGACCCATTTTCGTTATGAAATGAAGCAGAAGGAGAATACTCCCTTTAGCTACTGCACAGGTGAAAGCAAGGCTTAGCTGAAAGCTGCCTGGAGCACTTTTCGTTCGCATTCAATGGCATCTCAGTTGATAATCTGGGCATCTCATGTTCGAGCTGCATCCATCGCAGTCCTATCAGCTCAGCTGACTGCAAACAAGAATCATTGGAGCTATCAGTATGACGTCACGGGGGCATTCACATCAAGTCTGGTTCGAATTCTCTGTAGTAACGCACAAGCGTTGGTGCTTAAAGAATTGTGAATGACGCTGGGAGCAGGATCTTTTTAAATTGCCGCAGCACCCCTGAAAAGCAGACTTGCAAAAATATTTCAGTGTTTTAGGAACGTATGTAAAAAAACACAGAAAGGGGCTTTCAATCAATCCTTTGAAGGCACGAAATGCAGGTCTCACAAAGTGGATTGCGTTACTAATGGTTAGCTTGTTATAAAATACACACTAACTAGATACTGCAGGTTGTAAACGACAGTGCTAAATAAAGGGCACAAACTGCCTCCTGACAACGGGTATGTGATTGCTGTTAAAATAGTGTCTAAGACCAGCTTTTAACAGCGGTTTTGAATTTAGCATTATAAAAGTGTAGGGCTAACCATTCCAGCATTTAAGCGGCATATTGTGTAGTTGTTATTTACGAAATATTCTGCCCACATTTTTTTTGATGCATCGGCTTACTCTTGGGACCAAAAGAGACCACTAGCTCGTCTCTGCCCAACACTTCTTTGTCGTTGACGTTTTTGTCGCCAATATACTGCGTTAAGAGCAGAGTAGGATGGTATCACGTCCAGTCACGCTCGAAACCATTAAGCGACATGAAAATTACGAGGTTGAGCTCCACTGAGGCTCCAGTTTAATAAGACACTACCCGTGGAAGAAACTTTTCACGCCGTGCGATTCAATTGTATCATATCAAATTCTTTCAACAAGCAGGGGAGACGCAGATACTCGGTTTTGCATCTCATCCAAATACCCCAGTGCCATTAATGTGTGTACATCACCTCTGTAATCCTGCCCACCAAAGAGACAACGATAGAGACTGGTTCTTTTAGCCGACGCCCTTCCATTACGTGAAGCACGTCGTCACGTTTTGATGACGTTCGATGCGGCCCTTCAGGCC